>NC_091300.1:23271658-23364158 GCF_038502225.1 Cherax quadricarinatus | reverse complement strand
CTGACTATATTGTGGAGACGAAACCCTTGACAGGCACCGGCGCGCCTCCTCCTACCCCTTTTTATTTTTCACAACCCTCGCAACAATCTTTTCCTTCACAGCATTCCGATTCCTCCTTGCTTACACGCTTTCCATTACCTCCACACATTGACTTCACTGACCTTACTAGCTCATAGATTTTATTGCTTCTTATTGTTGGCATACCTGTCTTTGTGAATAATGACTTATTTACAATGGAATATTCGTGGCCTTAGGGGTAAACAGGGAGAGCTCCAGGTGTTGCTCTCCCAGTTTTCCTCAGTATGTGTCGGGTTACAAGAGGCCAAAATTTGTTCAGCTGTTATTTACCCCGTTTCGGGCTATATGCTGTTGCATTCTTCTGATCCCTTTCCTGATGAATCATTTAATAAGAGTGCACTTCTTGTGTGCATTGGAATACCGTATCAACATGTCTTTGTTCGTTCTCTGCTGCATTATACTACAGCCCGTATTTATTTACACAGGCGATATACAGTTTGCTCTCTATATCTCTCCCCTTCCCATGCATTCTGTATCTTGGATATTGCATTCTTGACCTCCTCTCTGCCGCTGCCCATCTTGTTGTTAGGTGATTTTAACGGTCACCATCAATTTTGGGGAGGGTCCCACTGTGACTCTCGTGGTGATTAGTTGGAGACTTCTCACTTCTCATCCTCTTCATGTTTTAAATACGGGTGCTCCCACCCATTTTGACTCTCACACTCAGTCTCTCTCTCTTATTTATTTATTTATTTTATTTATTATAAATTTGAGCACACATACAGAGGTACAAAAAAATACAGATAAGAGCAGCATGCCAAAGCCACTTATACTATGCATAGCATTACGGGCTGGCTTAAAATTAACTTAAGATTAACTAAGCAATGATGAAGTCAGTGATAAAACATTAATGTAAACAGATTACTATAAAGCACAAGTGAGTATTACAAAGACAGGTCATATGGTTGCATTCAGTCATATGAAGGATTCTGTTAGGTAGTGTATTTAAAAAATAATAAAGTTAGATTCGGTTTTAGGTTTAACATTTATGTGATATAATTGTGAGAAACATTTAAGATATACAATTTATAAGGTTCAGTTATTCAGTATTTATTTGGTTTTGGGTGAGTAAGTGATCTTTGAGTAGAGACTTGAATTTATAAACAGGTAGTGTTTCTTTTATATTTACAGGTAATGAATTCCAGATTTTAGGGCCTTTTATGTGCATTGAGTTTTTGCATAGTGTGAGATGAACACGAGGAACATCAAAGAGTGATCTGTGCCTTGTGTTATGGTCATGTGTTCTGTTGAGGTTGGCAAGGAGATGTTTGAGGGGAGGGTTAATATCAGAGTTAAGTGTTCTATGTATGTAATAGGTGCAGTAATAAGTATGGATGTTTTGTATGGTGAGTAGGTTTAGTGTATTGAATATTGGTGGAGTGTGCTGCCTGTAGTGAGAATTTGTTATCATTCTAACTGCAGCCTTTTGTTGGGTAATTAGTGGTCTGAGATGGTTAATTGTTGTTGAGCCCCATGCACAAATTCCGTAGGTGAGATAGGGGTAAATAAGAGAGTGATATAGGGCCAGGAGGGCTGACTGTGGAACATAGTACCGTATCTTCGATAGTATGCCTACAGTCTTGGAAATTTTCTTAGAAATTTGTTGTATATGTGTATGAAATTTGAGTCTATTATCAAGGTGGATTCCTAAGAATTTTCCCTCTGTTAGCTTTGTGATAGGTGATCCGTTTATCATTATGTTAAGAGGGACATCTGTAGCTCTGTTACCAAACTGAATGAAGTAGGTTTTGTCAATGTTTAGTGTAAGTTTGTTAGTCCTCATCCAGGTAGATATTTTCTGTAATTCGGTATTTACAGTATTGGCTAGTGTGACTGGGCTCGGGTGAGAGAAGACGTATGTAGTGTCATCTGCAAATAGTGTGGGTTTGAGTAATTGCGAAGCATTTGGAAGGTCATTTATGTATAGGAGAAAGAGAAGAGGGCCAAGGACACTTCCCTGTGGGACACCAACTGTAATTGGTTGCGCAGAAGAGTTTGCCCCATTTGCGTACACATATTGGCTTCTGTTGCTGAGGTATGACTTGAGGTAGTTGAGGGAGTGCCCTCTTATACCATAGTGTGACAATTTTACGTGGAGCAAGTCATGGTCAACTGTATCAAAAGCTTTACGTAAGTCAATGAAGATCCCCAGTGGGACTTCTTTTTTCTCTATTGCAGTGTATATATGTTCTAGCATGTGTATAATAGCATCATTAGTATTTTTATTAGGCCTGAATCCAAATTGGCAGGGGTTGAGTATGTTTTGGGAGATAAGGTAGGAGTAGATTCGTTTATGAATTAATTTTTCGAAGATTTTTGAGAGAGGGTGTAAGTTGGATATTGGCCTATAGTTATTCAACTCTGTTTGGTCTCCTCCTTTGTGGATCGGGGTGACCCTTGCTATTTTGAGTACTGTAGGGAAGGTGGAGGATTCGATGGATTTGTTAAAGAGTGTTGCAATGATTGGAGATAGCACTTGTGACACTTTTTTGTATATAAAGGGTGGTAAGGTACTTAAATCTCCTGCCTTGTTTTTTAGTGCATTGATAATAAGGGAGACTTCGTATGGGTTAGTCGGAGCTAGGAACAGTGTGTTCGGGTAGTTGCCGGTGAGGTAGTCATTTGGTGGGGTATCTGAGCTTGGGATTTTATTGGCAAGGTTTTGTCCTATAGTGGAGAAGAAATCATTGAGTCTGTTTGCTGTTTCTGTTGGTGGGAGTTGGGGTTCATCTGATTTTGCTAATTTTATTTCGCTATTTCGTGATATCTTTTTTGTTCCCAGAATTTCTGATAGGGTTTTCCAGGTCTTTTTTATATCACCTCGTAAGTTGGATAATCTGTTCTCATAATACAATTTTTTTGCCCTTCTTATCAGGCTGGTTAGGATTGACGAGTAACGTTTTGTTTGGTCTCTGGTTATGTGACCCATTCTGTACTGTTTTTCATATTGGTGTTTTGTATTTATGGATTTGAGAATGCTGGGTGTTAGCCAGGGACTGTTCAGTCTCTTTGCTGTCATCTGTTTAGTTTTTTTAGGGCAGTGCTTGTTATAGAGGTATTGGGTCTTTTTTAGAAAATTATTAATACATTCGTCAATATCTGTATAGATTTCTAGCTCAGTGTGCCAATCAATGTTTGCTAATGCTGTTGTGAAGTTATTAATGGCTGCCTCATTGTGAAGTCTGAAGGTGACTTTAGTAGTGTCTTGGGGTAGTTTACCAAGAGTAGTTATGAGGAAAGTAGGGTAGTGGTCTGTGGTATTATCTGTAATTATGCCTGATTTTAAAGGGGATATTTTGTTGGTCCAGATGTGGTCAAGTAGGGAAACACTAGTCTCTGTAACTCTTGTAGGTTTTGTTACTGTTGGTAGTAACATACAGTTACTCATTGTGTTTGTGAATTCAGTAACGTGTGGGTCCTGGTCTTGCAGGAGATTTATATTGAAGTCACCTGAGAGTAGTAAGTGATCTTTGTTCATGCGTGCATCAGTTATCATACTTCCTAGATTTTGACTAAATTGGCTAATGTTTGACTGTGGAACTCTGTAGATGTTTATCAATGTGAGAGGTTTTTGTAGGTATTTGGATTTGAATTTAGCTATTATATATTCCCCATGTTCATCCCTTGTGCAAGTATTAGTGATACATTCTAGTTGGTCTGAGTAGTATATGGCTGTGCCACCCCCTTGTTGGTCTGGCCTACAGTTGTGTATGGCTGTGTAACCAGGAATGGCATAGACATCTGTACTATCAGGCTTTAGCCAGGTTTCAGTTAGTGTAATGATGGACATATTGGCATGTAAGGAATTTAGTAATGCTATGAGGTCATCGTAATGCTTGCTTAAAGATCTGATATTGTAGTTAAAGACAGTTATGTTGTTGTTGGCACTGAGAAGTGCCTTTGATTGTTCTGCAGTGTAGTAATTACAGTAACTGTTTGATTCATTTAAGTCATTAAATAAGAGGTTGGTATCAGGATCAATGCTTGTAATCATAAGATTTGTAGTGAATCTATAGTTAGAATTAAGTATAAAACAAAGTAAATAGTCTTAAGCTAAAAAAGAGCACCTGAATTATTTAACAAATGTAAAATAATGAGCTAAGGGACTAATACAAATAAAGTGATGATCATATAATAGAGCTTGGGAATATGATAGTAGGTAGTACTATAAAGGTAATTTTTTAAAGTTAGAATTATAGTTTAAAATTATAATAAAAAGGGACTAATATAGGTTGTGGTGAAGAATAAAGTGGTAATCAGATAAATGAGCTTTGGAATATAATGGCAAAATTGTGAACTTATTCTACTTTAGCACCTGAGAATAGCACCTTGATTATTTTAACAATTGTGGATATATAAACTAGGATAGTTATATAAAGCTAAAATAAAGGAGAAAATATATAAGGGACTAAAATTAAGTAATGGTAAGCAAAGTTAAATGGACAGATGGTAGGAATTATAATATAAACTTATAATATAAAAATACAATTTGAAATGGTACTTGCAATTGCACTAGAGTCTGGTATAGGTTGTTGACAAGATCAAGATTATAACTATAGATTTAAATTGACAAAATAAAATTCACAATTAAAGTACCAAAAGAATAATAGTAAAAAATCACAATGGTAATGTCTTGGTTATAATATGATAGTAAGATGGTAGACAGGTACCCAGGTACAAAGGATAATACAAAGGTTGGGGTTGAATATAAAAACTTGAAAATTTGGCAACAAAAAGTTATGGGAAGTATAAAATAATGTTTAATGTACAAAAGTAAAATTGACTGGTAGTAAATATGGTGTTTAATAAAATTTTAGTAAGTAATAATGATTACAAAAAAGTGAAAAAGTAATGTTTATTTCATTCAATATTGCACTGGTAGTTATACTTGAGGTTATATGGCAGTACAAGGTAATTAAGAGTAATCTAGGATAGTAAATGTGGTATTAAAACAGGTAAAGGTAATTAGACAAGTAATGGTTATTAAATGTCAAAAATGTTAAGAGTAAATAGAAATTTTAGTAAAAATGATATTTATTAATTTTAGTAAGTAATATCAATTGACAGTATTTAAAAAAATAAGAGGTAGTAATATGGACAGAGAAAGTATCAATTCAGCTAATGTTCAAGCGAACAATAGTAAATAAGAAAATCACATAAGGTGATTTATGCTTACTAGTAAAATTACAAAATGAGGTAGTTGAATATTTAATTACTAAGAGATTGTACAATGAAATTTGAACAATAATGGAGCAAAACATACACTACACTACGTAGGCTTTTAAGTTGGACATTGTTTAGTTATTCTCTGTAAGATTAGTATCCCTGAGAAATCGTGATAGATCATTTTCGTTCGTGATTGTGTACAGTTGACCTACATTGATCTTTCTATCTGATCCTCGTCAATTGCACTTGATTACACTTGGTTTTTTCTCCTGGATTTGCACAACAGTGATCAATTTCCTATTCTTCTTACTTCTACTACAAATTCCTGACTGCCTCGTAGCCCCTGTTGGTAATTTGGATGAGCAAATTGGGACTTATTCTCTCATCTTACCACTTTTTTGTGGGGACACTTGTTCGTCCTCTATTGATGAGCTGGTGCACCAGTTTTCGACCTTAGTTTTGATTGCAGCATCATGTTCTATTCCTCAAACCTCAGGTAGGCATTCTCAGACATGCATGCTTTGGTGGTCTCCTGTGTGTACCCATGCAGTGTGTTTGAAACATGCTGCGTGAAGCCGTTTTCGATATAATCTGACCTCAGATTGCCTTTTAGATTTTAAGCGGGCAAGGGCAGTCGCTTGCCGCATCATATGTGACGCTAAACGCACTTGTTGGCAAGACTACGTTTCAACCATTACCTCGACTTCCCCTATGTGTGCGGTTTGGAAGAAGGTACAGAAGTACAGTGGTCCCTCGCTTTTCGTAGTTCTTGGCAATCGTAAATTTCGCCAATCATAGGGGTATTTTCGTATAAACATGGACTCGCTTTTCATAGGTTGACTCGCAAATAGTAGTTCGTCCGGGACGCGTACGCATGGTGTGAGCCGGGGAGGCCTCCCTACCCAGCCAGTCTGGCATTGTTTACCAGTGATGGAAGGTCCCCTCAAGTGCTCCTACGAAATATTTCATAATATTCCACTCATTTTAGTGCTTGCAAGTACTAAATAAGCTACCATGGCTCCAAAGAAAGCTCCTAGTGCCAAGCCTGTGGTAAAGAAGGTGAGAAATATGTACAGTGACAAAGTCTTGGGCCATTTTAGGGAAGTGTTAAAGAGATGCCAGAAACAGAGCTCTCTCCACAGTTACTTTGTGAGACAGGACTAGAGTGACTCTCAAGGTGGTCCTAGTGGCATTAAGAAACAGAGAAGAGAAGCAACCCCAGAGAAGCAATTGGTACCTGAGGTGTTGCTGGAAGGGAATTCCCCTTCCAAACTGTAAACAATCCAATCTCTCTCCTCCTCCAGTCTCCCATACACTAAGAAGAATCTCCAATAAAGGTAAGTGTTATGCTGTTAATGTTTCATTCATCATTTCCCATTGTATTATTTATGTACTACATGTACATTTCATGTAAAAAATTTTTTTGTTTTAATACTTCTGGGTGTCAGGAACGGATTAATTGTATTTACATTATTTCTTATGGGGAAAATTGATTCGCAAATCGTAAATTTTGTTTATAGTAGCTCCTCCAGGAACGGATTAATTACGAAAAACGAGGGACCACTGTAGTGTGGTAAGTACGCTCCGGACCCAGCTCCCATTTTGCAGGTTGCTGGTGTGGTGTTGCAGTACCTCTTGAAGTTGCCATGGAAATCGGGAACTATCTTGTCTGTCTCCCAAGGACTTCACCTCTGTCCCTCGTTACTCACATCTAAGTCTACCAGGGAGCAATTGTCCTTGCATTTCTCTTCTAATGGAATGGAGCCATATAATGTACCTTTCATTTTCCTAGATCTAGAGTCCACGCTTTCCGCTTGCCAGTCATTGGCAGCTGGGCCGGATGATATGCCATCCTCATTGCACTTCTCCATATTACATACATGTCTCCTTTGATGTTTGTGATAATTTCAGATTCCCTCGGCCCTCTACAGGCCATTAAACAATTTAATTCCCCTCATCCATTGGTCCTTCGTATTCAACTATGGTTGTGCAGTGTGGCTAGCAAGAACAAAGATGTCATTTTCTGTTGGGTTCCTAGATACGTTGATGTGCAGGGGAATGAACAGGCGGATGCTACTGCACGGTCAGCGGTACATGATCTCTGGTTTCCTATAGAGATATTCCGTTCAGGGATTATTTTACAGTCATCTCTGCCCATCTTCGCAGCCATTGGCAACAATGGTGGTTAGACATGCACCATAACAAATTGCACTCTATTAAACCGTTTTTAGGGTTTAGGGGGTAGGGGTCGGCCCTAGGAAAGGCTGGAGGGAGGGGGTAAAGGAGGTTTTGTGTGCGAGGGGCTTGGACTTCCAGCAGGCATGCGTGAGCGTGTTTGATAGGAGTGAATGGAGACAAATGGTTTTTAATACTTGACGTGCTGTTGGAGTGTGAGCAAAGTAACATTTATGAAGGGATTCAGGGAAACCGGCAGGCCGGACTTGAGTCCTGGAGATGGGAAGTACAGTGCCTGCACTCTGAAGGAGGGGTGTTAATGTTGCAGTTTAAAAACTGTAGTGTAAAGCACCCTTCTGGCAAGACAGTGATGGAGTGAATGATGGTGAAAGTTTTTCTTTTTCAGGCCACCCTGCCTTGGCGGGAATCGGCCAGTGTGTTAATAAAAAAATAAATAAATAAACTGTTTTTAGATGTGTGGCCATCTTCTTACCACCACTGCCGTACTTGGGAGACTGTGCTCTCCCCTCTCTGCATCGGCCATACTCGCCTTGCTCCTGTGTCTGCATCGGCCATACTCGCCTTACCCATGGGTATCATGGAACGACACTTTATTACTCTCTGTGAGGTTTGTTGGGTCCCTATTTTGGTTCTTTACTTTCTTGTGGATTGCCCAGTTTACCAGCGAGCTCACAGGATTTACTTCCAACAATGCCGCCGCCCTACCGCTCTTACCTTATCTTCTCTTCTTGCAGGTGGCCCTGCCTTTGACTTACAATCACTTTTTGACTTTTTGTCAGCAACTGCTTTACTATACGAACTTTGACACATAGCCCTTAGCGTCCCTTCCAGCCCCTTTTCTCCACTCATTTTTGATTCCCTCTCCACCTAGTAGTTTATAGCCCCGGCACTATTTTGTGCCCTGCATGACCCTTGTCAGTTTAGCGCTTTCTTTGATTATAATAACAGTAAAAAAGAACATTAAAATACAAAAGCTGCATGATACTACATAAAAAAATGAAGATTACCATTAAGTAACATGAATAAAGCACACAATTTTATTTAGACCTGATATTTTCATCTTTTAATCCTGCCAAGTGTAAAACGAAAGCCTGTAATCGTTTTACATGATGATAGGAGTGCTGGTGTCTTTTTTCGGTCTCATAAACATGCAAGACTTCAGGTACATGTTACTACTTCTACTTACACTTTGGTCACACTATACATGCATGTGCAAGCAGGTACACCTACCATCCGACTTACGACCGAGTTCGGTTCCGAGAAACCAGTCGTAAGTCGAAATGGACGTAAGCTGAACTTTACTACTGAATATCAACATCACATTTTTGTAATGACTTTATTTTATTGTTTTATTTTGGTATTTCATGTTTTACTTTACTTTTTATGCTGTTAGTACTGTATTTTATACTGTAAGATTTAGGATAAACACTGTGTACAACACAAATAGTTGTTTATTTCCCAGAAATTTGGCATAGAAAACACGGCCGTAAGTCCAGTGGTCGTATGTCGAGCAGGTCGTAAGTCGGATGGTAGGTGTATATATATATACACCCACCTTCCGACTTACGACCTGCTTGACATACGGCCGCTCAACTTACGACCATGATTTGTATTCAAATATTCTGGGAAATAAACAACTGTTAGTGTTGTATACAGTGTTTATCCTAAACCTTACAGTATAAAATACAGTATTAACAGTATAAAAAGTAAAAAATGAAAAAAAATAAAAAAATAAAATAAAATCATTACAATACGATGCTGATATTCAGTAGTAAGTTTCGACTTACATACATTTTGACTTACAATCAGTTGGGCGGAACCAAGCTTGGTCATCAGTCGGATGGTACCTGTATATAAACATCCCTCTGGGCTTTTTTCTATTTCCTTACTAGTTCTTGTTCTTGTTTATTTGTTTATCTCCATAGGGAAGTGGAACAGAATTCTTCCTTCATAAGCCGTGCGTGTCGTAAGAGGCAACTAAAATGCTGGGAGCAAGAGGCTAGTAACCCCTTCTCCTGTATACATTACTAAAGTTAAAAAGAGAAACTTTTTTCTTTTTGGGCCACCCTGCTTCAGTGGGATGATTTTTATCTTTTATAGGTTGTAGGCTGGTAGACAGCAACCTCCCAGGGAGGTACTGCCATCCTGCAAAGTGAGTGTAAAATGGAAGCCTGTAATTGTTTTACATGATGGTAGGATTGCTGGTGTCTTTTTTCCATCTCATAAACATGCAAGACTTCAGGTATGTCTGGTTACTCTTACTTACACTTACGTCACACTACACATGCCAGTGCACATTTATGTATACACACTCATCCGAGTGTTCTTTGATTTTATCTTAATAGTTCTTGTTCCTATTTACTTTTCCTTTCATATCCATGGGGAAGGGCAATAAGAATCTTTCCTCTGCAAGCCATGCGTGTTGTGTAAGTCAACTAAAATGCCAGAAGCTAGTAACCCTTTTCCTGTGTAACTTACTAAATGTAATAAGGAGAAAACCGTCAAAGTGGGATGTTTGAATGTGAGTGGATGTAGTGCGAATGATAAGAAAGAGATGATTGTGGATGTTTTGAATGAAAAGAAGCTGGATGTCCTGGCCCTAAGTAAAACAAAGCTGAAGTGGGTAGGAGAGTTTCAGTGGAGAGAAATAAATGGGATTAGGTCAGGGTTTTTTAACAGTTAGAGCTAGGGAAGGAGTAGCAATAATGTTGAAGGATAGGTTATAGCAGGAAAAGAGGGAATATAAATTTATAAATTCAAGGATTATGTGGAGTAAAATAAAAATGGATGTGAAAAGTGGGTTATAGTAAGTGATGATGCACCTGGAGAAGAGAAAAGTGTAGAGGAAAGAGAGAAATTTTGGGAAATGTTCAGTGCATGGGGAGTTTTAAACCAAGTGAGAGAGTACTTGTGGTTGGGGATCTAAATACTAAAGTGGGTAAAAATGTTGTGGAGGGAGTAGTAGGTAAATCTGAGGTGACAAGGGTAAGTGAAAATGGGGAGCCTTTAATTGAACTATGTGTAAAAAGAGGTTTGATAATAAGTAATACATATTTTATGAAAAAGAGGATAAATAAGTACTATACAAGATAGAATATAGCACGTAATGAAAGTAGTTTGTTAGATTATGTATTAGTGGATAAAAGGTTGATGGGTAGAAGTGGTAATGTTTGAGCATCTCACCTTCAAGGATCACAACAGTGCCACTATCATATATGCGAGGAAACTTAGAGGATGGATAATGAGAACATTCAAGACATGAGATGCCAAGCCAATGATGATTCTTTTTATATCACTTGGTCTCTCTAGGCTGGAATACTGCTGTACATTAACATCCCCATTCAAGGAAGGTGAAATTGCAGATCTAGAGAACCTACAGAGAAAAACGCTTGGAAGCACATGACTTGTACTCGCTGGAGAGCAGGCGAAAGAGATACATCATAACCTACACCTGGAGGATCCTGGAGGGACTGGTCCCTAATCTGCACACAGAAATCGCTTCCTACAAAAGCAAAATACTTGGCAGGTGATGCAACATACCCCCAGTGCAAAGTAGGGGCACCATTAGTACACTAAGAGAAAACACAATAAGTGTCCGGGGCCCAAGACTGTTCAACAACCTTCCACTAGCCATAAGGGGAATTACCAACAGACTCTTGGTTGTCTTCAAGAGGGAGCTGGACAGATACCTAAAGTCGGTGCCGGATCAGCCGGGCTGTGGTTCGTACATTGGACTACGTGCAGCCAGCAGTAATAGCCTCGTTGATCAGGCCCTGATCCATCAGGAGGCCTGGTTATGGACCGGGCCGCGGGGGCGTTGATCTCCGGAATACCCTCCAGGTAGGCTTCAGGATGTGTATGTTTATAGAGGGTCAACAGATATATTGGATCACTATTTAGTTGTAGAAAAAAGACTTAATTATTGCATCTATTAAAGTAAAGAAAGAGGTATACATAAACGAGTGTCTTACCAAAAAACGTCAGAACCTCCTGTATAGAGTCAGAAAACTTAAGCGGGAGAATAATAACACAATACACCAATGCTTCACACGGGATGGGAAAATTCTTGTTAGGAAAACAAATGTAGGTCAACTGTACACAATAACGAACGAGAATGATCTATCACGATTTCTCAGGGATACTAATCTTACAGAGAATAACTAAACAATGTCCAACCTAAAAGCCTACGTAGTGTAGTGTATGTTTTGCTCCATTATTGTTCAAATTTCATTGTACAATCTCTTAGTAATTAAATAATCAACTACCTCATTTTGTGATTTTACTAGTAAGCATAAGTCACCTTATGTAATTTTCTTATTTACTATTGTTTGCTTAAACATTAGCTGAATTGATACTTTCTCTGTCCATATTACTACCTCATATTTTTTTAAATACTATCAATTGTTATTATTTTTTTTTTTTTATCATCACACTGGCCGATTCCCACCAAGGCAGGGTGGCCCGAAAAAGAAAAACTTTCACCATCATTCACTCCATCACTGTCTTGCCAGAAGGGTGCTTTACACTACAGTTTTTAAACTGCAACATTAACACCCCTCCTTCAGAGTGCAGGCACTGTACTTCCCATCTCCAGGACTCAAGTCCGGCCTGCCGGTTTCCCTGAACCCCTTCATAAATGTTACTTTGCTCACACTCCAACAGCACGTCAAGTATTAAAAACCATTTGTCTCCATTCACTCCTATCACACAGGCTCACGCATGCCTGCTGGAAGTCCAAGCCCCTCGCACACAAAACCTCCTTTACCCCCTCCCTCCAACCTTTCCTAGGCCGACCCCTACCCCGCCTTCCTTCCACTACAGACTGATACACTCTTGAAGTTATTCTGTTTCGCTCCATTCTCTCCACATGTCCGAACCACCTCAACAACCCTTCCTCAGCCCTCTGGACAACAGTTTTGGTAATCCCGCACCTCCTCCTAACTTCCAAACTACGAATTCTCTGCATTATATTCACACCACACATTGCTCTCAGACATGACATCTCCACTCCCTCCAGCCTTCTCCTCGCTGCAACATTCATCACCCATGCTTCACACCCATATAAGAGCGTTGGTAAAACTATACTCTCATACATTCCCCTCTTTGCCTCCAAGGACAAAGTTCTTTGTCTCCACAGACTCCTAAGTGCACCACTCACCCTTTTCCCCTCATCAATTCTATGATTCACCTCATCTTTCATAGACCCATCCGCTGACACGTCCACTCCCAAATATCTGAATACATTCACCTCCTCCATTCTCTCTCCCTCCAATCTGATATCCAATCTTTCATCACCTAATCTTTTTGTTATCCTCATCACCTTACTCTTTCCTGTATTCACTTTCAATTTTCTTCTTTTGCACACCCTACCAAATTCATCCACCAATCTCTGCAACTTCTCTTCAGAATCTCCCAAGAGCACAGTGTCATCAGCAAAGAGCAACTGTGACAACTCCCACTTTATGTGTGATAATTTCCCTCTTTCCTACATACTCTAACTTGAGCCTCACTATCCTCGTAAAAACTCTTCACTGCTTTAAGTAATCTACCTCCTACACCATACACCTGCAACATCTGCCACATTGCCCCCCTATCCACCCTGTCATATGCCTTTTCCAAATCCATAAATGCCACAAAGACCTCTTTAACCTTATCTAAATACTGTTCACTTATATGTTTCACTGTGAACACCTGGTCCACACACCCCCTACCTTTCCTAAAGCCTCTTTGTTCATCTGCTATCCTATTCTCCGTCTTACTCTTAATTCTTTCAATAATAACTCTACCATACACTTTGCCAGGTATACTCAACAGACTTATCCCCCTATAATTTTTGCACTCTCTTTTATCCCCTTTGCCTTTATACAAAGGAACTATGCATGCTCTCTGCCAATCCCAAGGTACCTTACCCTCTTCCATACATTTATTAAATAATTGCACCAACCACTCCAAAACTATATCCCCACCTGCTTTTAACATTTCTATCTTTATCCCATCAATCCCGGCTGCCTTACCCCCTTTCATTTTACCTACTGCCTCACGAACTTCCCCCACACTCACAACTGGCTCTTCCTCACTCCTACAAGATGTTGTTCCTCCTTGCCCTATACACGAAATCACAGCTTCCCTATCTTCATCAACATTTAACAATTCCTCAAAATATTCCCTCCATCTTCCCAATACCTCTAACTCTCCATTTAATAACTCTCCTCTCCTATTTTTAACTGACAAATCCATTTGTTCTCTAGGCTTTCTTAACTTGTTAATCTCACTCCAAAACTTTTTCTTGTTTTCAACAAAATTTGTTGATAACATCTCACCCACTTTCTCATTTGCTCTCTTTTTACATTGCTTCACCACTCTCTTAACCTCTCTCTTTTTCTCCATATACTCTTCCCTCCTTGCATCACTTCTACTTTGTAAAAACTTCTCATATGCTAACTTTTTCTCCCTTACTACTCTCTTCACATCATCATTCCACCAATCGCTCCTCTTCCCTCCCGCACCCACTTTCCTGTAACCACAACTTCTGCTGAACACTCTAACACTACATTTTTATACCTACCCCATACCTCTTCGACCCCATTGCCTATGCTCTCATTAGCCCATCTATCCTCCAATAGCTGTTTATATCTTACCCTAACTGCCTCCTCTTTTAGTTTATAAACCTTCACCTCTCTCTTCCCTGATGCTTCTATTCTCCTTGTATCCCATCTACCTTTTACTCTCAGTGTAGCTACAACTAGAAAGTGATCTGATATATCTGTGGCCCCTCTATAAACATGTACATCCTGAAGTCTACTCAACAGTCTTTTATCTACCAATACATAATCCAACAAACTACTGTCATTTCGCCCTGCATCATATCTTGTATACTTATTTATCCTCTTTTTCTTAAAATATGTATTACCTATAACTAAACCCCTTTCTATACAAAGTTCAATCAAAGGGCTCCCATTATCATTTACACCTGGCACCCCAAACTTACCTACCACACCCTCTCTAAAAGTTTCTCCTACTTTAGCATTCAGGTCCCCTACCACAATTACTCTCTCACTTGGTTCAAAGGCTCCTATACATTCACTTAACTAACATCTCCCAAAATCTCTCTCTCTCCTCTACATTCCTCTCTTCTCCAGGTGCATACACGCTTATTATGACCCACTTCTCGCATCCAACCTTTACTTTAATCCACATAATTCTTGAATTTACTCATTCATATTCTCTTTTCTCCTTCCATAACTGATCATTCAACATTACTGCTACCCCTTCCTTTGCTCTAACTCTCTCAGATACTCCAGATTTAATCCCATTTATTTCCCCCCACCGAAACTCCCCTACCCCCTTCAGCTTTGTTTCGCTTAGGGCCAGGACATCCAACTTCTTTTCATTCATAACATCAGCAATCATCTGTTTCTTGTCATCCGCACTACATCCACGCACATTTAAGCATCCCAGTTTTATAAAGTTTTTCTTCTTCTCTTTTTTAGTAAATGTCTACAGGAGAAGGGGTTACTAGCCCATTGCTCCCGGCATTTTAGTCGCCTCATACGACACGCATGGCTTACGGAGGAAAGATTCTTTTCCACTTCCCCATGGACAATAGAAGAAATAAAGAGGAACAAGAGCTATTTAGAAAAAGGAGAAAAACCTAGATGTATGTATATATATATGCATGTGCGTGTCTGTGAAGTGTGACCAAGGTGTAAGTAGGAGTAGCAAGATATCCCTGTTATCTAGCGTGTTTATGAGACAGAAAAAGAAACCAGCAATCCTACCATCATGCAAAACAGTTACAGGTTTCTGTTTCACAGTCATCTGGCAGGACGGTAGTACTTCCCTGAGTGGTTGCTGTCTACCAACCTACTACCTACAATTGTTATTACTTACTAAAATTAATAATTATCATTTTTACTATAATTTCAATTTACTCTTAACATTTTTGACATTTAATAACCAGTACTTGTCTAATTACCTTTACCTGTTTTAATACCACATTTACTATCTTAGAGTACTCTTAATTACCTTGTACTGCCATATAACCTCTAGTATAACTACCAGTGCAATATTGAATGAAATAAACATTACTTTTTCACTTTTTTTTAATCATTATTACTTACTAAAATTTTATTAAACACCATATTTGCTACCAGTCAATTTTACTTTTGTACATTAAACATTATTTTATGCTTCCCATAACATTTTGTTGCCAAATTTTCAAGTTTGTATATTCAACTCCAACCTTTATATTATCCTTTGTACCTGTGTACCTGTCCACCATCTTACTATCATATTATAACCAAGACATTACCCTGGTTATTTTTTACTATTATTCTTTTGTACTTTAATTGTGAATTTTATTTTGTCAATTTAAATCTAGTTATACTCTTGATCTTGTCAACAACATATACCAGACTCTAGTGCAATTGCAAGTACCATTTCAATTTGTATTTTTATAAGTTTATATTATAATTCCTACTCTAAGATTGTTTTCATATCTTAGTGACTATATTGTGTGTGCAATTAGTGTATATTTCAATTATATTATTGTTCAAGGCCCTTAACTATCTTTTGCTAACTAGTACCAACTACCTCATATATATTTTTTTTTCTACTTTTTTATTCTTTTGCTACCTAAACTTGTATATTTTATCTTGTCAATTTAAATCTAGTCATACTCTAATTCTTGTAAACAACTTATATAAGACCTTAGTGCAATTACAATTGAGAGTCTTGTGCCTTTTTTATATTATTAGATTAAACTCAGTTGTACTATAGTCAATACCAAATTCATTATATTAGACCATATTGCAATTACTAGAGAGAGACTGGTGCTATTTTTAATTTGTATTGTTATATTATTAGATTAAATATAGTTGTACTATAGCTCATTCTAGCTCAAAACATAGACTCCACAAAAGTCATTATATTAGACCTTAGTGCAATTATTTGATTACCACTTTATTGTTCACCACAACTTATATTAGTCCCTTTTATATTATAATTTTATATTATAATTCTAACTTTAAAGAATTACCTTTAAAGTACTACCTACTATCATATTCCCAAGCTCCATTATTTGATCATCACTATTTGTTCACCACAAATTATTTTAGTCCCTTTTATATTGTCTCCTTTATTTTAGCTTTAAAAAACTACCTTAGCTCATTATTTTTACATTTGTTAACCCTTTCAGGGTCCAAGGCCCAAATCTGGAGTCACGCACCAGTGTCCAAGAATTTTCAAAAAAAAATTTGTTATTTTTTCTTATGAAATCGTAGAGAATCTTTTTGTGAAGGTAATAAAACAAAAAGTACGAAATTTGGTGGAAAATTGACGAAATTATGCTCTCGCGAATTTTGATGTGTCAGCGATATTTACGAATCGGCGATTTTGCCGACTTTGACTCCCATTTTAGGCCAATTACATTATTCCAATCAACCAAATTCTTAGCTATTTCACTAGTATTACTTCTATTCTATCGATTGCGCACAAGAAATCGCCAAGTCAACTGTTTCAACTACAAAATAAAGTGATTGGAAATTGTTAATTTGGCCAATTTAACACAAAGTTCAAAATATTCCAATTTCAAAATAGGGTCCAGAATAAACAATGTAGGCATTCCTGGCACTAAACTAACATTTCCTCTGTTCATTAGTTATGTTTTGAGGCTTTACAAATAAATTCCATTTTGATTTTTTATTCACATAATGAATTTTTATTCACACCAAAAAATAGAAGATTTACTGTTATGCAATACTGTAATAATTGTATAAATATCATCACCATATTTGTGAATGTATATTAGACACACCAGCTGACGTGTATTAGACGTGTGAGGTCGTTTGTTTACTCTTGAATATCGGCAAAAATTTAACATTTCCGCTACTTTGAGCTCAGTTTCAAGCCATTTCCAGTGCTAAAACCAATCAAAATCATCTCTATTTCTGTAATATGTCTTCCATTCTATCAAATGAGACCAAGAAATCGCAAATACAACTATAAAAAACATACGAAAAAACACTGCAAAGTTGCTGTTTTAATCGAAAAATCATGATTTCAGTTTTTTTCTCTCATTATACACAGTGTGCT
This sequence comes from Cherax quadricarinatus, assembly GCF_038502225.1. Taxonomy (NCBI): domain Eukaryota; kingdom Metazoa; phylum Arthropoda; class Malacostraca; order Decapoda; family Parastacidae; genus Cherax; species Cherax quadricarinatus. Next base: position 23,346,626 of record NC_091300.1, on the reverse strand, counting down.
GCAGGATCTGTTTTATGTGGTGCACACATACCACATAGATGTATTCTCTCATATCTAGGCCCAAATGTACCACTCACAGTTTATCAGAGTGAGCTGAGCTCATGGCGTAGATCTACGGTTTGGACACTCACCGTAAAGCCGTAGATCTATGGGACGGACCCTGAAAGGGTTAAATAATTCAGGTGCTATTTTTTTAGCTTTAGAATATTTACTTTGTTTTATACTTAATTCTAACTATGTATTCACTACAAATCTTATGATTACAAGCATTGATCCTGATACCAACCTCTTATTTAATGACTTAAATGATTCAAACAGTTACTGTAATTACTACACAGCAGAACAATCAAAGGCACTTCTCAGAGCCAACAACATAACTATCTTTAACTACAATATCAGATCTTTAAGCAAGCATTACGATGATCTCCTAGCATTACTAAATTCCTTGCATGCCAATATGTCCATCATTACACTAACTGAAACCTGGCTAAAGCCTGATACTACATATGTCTATGCCATTCCTGGTTACACAGCCATACACAACTGTAGGCCAGACCAACAAGGGGGTGGCACAGCTATATACTACTCAGACCAACTAGAATGTATCACTAATACTTGCACAAGGGATGAACATGGGGAATATATAATAGCTAAATTTAAATCCAAATACGTACAAAAACCTCTCACAGTGATAAACATCTACAGAGTTCCACAATCAAACATTAGCCAATTTAGTCAAAACCTAGGAAGTATGATAACTGATGCACGCATGAACAAAGATCACTTACTACTCTCAGGTGACTTCAATATAAATCTCCTGCAAGACTAGGACCCACACGTTAATGAATTCACAAACACAATGAGTAACTGCATGTTGCTACCAACAGTAACAAAATCTACAAGAGTTACGGAGACTAGTGTTTCCCTACTTGACCACATCTGGACCAACACCTTTTTTTTTTTTTTTTTATTATCACACCGGCCGATTCCCACCAAGGCAGGGTGGCCCGAAAAAGAAAAACTTTCACCATCATTCACTCCATCACTGTCTTGCCAGAAGGGTGCTTTACACTACAGTTTTTAAACTGCAACATTAACACCCCTCCTTCAGAGTGCAGGCACTGTACTTCCCATCTCCAGGACTCAAGTCCGGCCTGCCGGTTTCCCTGAATCCCTTCATAAATGTTACTTTGCTCACACTCCAACAGCACGTCAAGTATTAAAAACCATTTGTCTCCATTCACTCCTATCAAACACGCTCACGCATGCCTGCTGGAAGTCCAAGCCCCTCGCACACAAAACCTCCTTTACCCCCTCCCTCCAACCCTTCCTAGGCCGACCCCTACCCCGCCTTCCTTCCACTACAGACTGATACACTCTTGAAGTCATTCTGTTTCGCTCCATTCTCTCTACATGTCCGAACCACCTCAACAACCCTTCCTCAGCCCTCTGGACAACAGTTTTGGTAATCCCGCACCTCCTCCTAACTTCCAAACTACGAATTCTCTGCATTATATTCACACCACACATTGCCCTCAGACATGACATCTCCACTGCCTCCAGCCTTCTCCTCGCTGCAACATTCATCACCCACGCTTCACACCCATATAAGAGCGTTGGTAAAACTATACTCTCATACATTCCCCTCTTTGCCTCCAAGGACAAAGTTCTTTGTCTCCACAGACTCCTAAGTGCACCACTCACTCTTTTTCCCTCATCAATTCTATGATTCACCTCATCTTTCATAGACCCATCCGCTGACACGTCCACTCCCAAATATCTGAATACGTTCACCTCCTCCATACTCTCTCCCTCCAATCTGATATTCAATCTTTCATCACCTAATCTTTTTGTTATCCTCATAACCTTACTCTTTCCTGTATTCACCTTTAATTTTCTTCTTTTGCACACCCTACCAAATTCATCCACCAATCTCTGCAACTTCTCTTCAGAATCTCCCAAGAGCACAGTGTCATCAGCAAAGAGCAGCTGTGACAACTCCCACTTTGTGTGTGATTCTTTATCTTTTAACTCCACGCCTCTTGCCAAGACCCTCGCATTTACTTCTCTTACAACCCCATCTATAAATATATTAAACAACCACGGTGACATCACACATCCCTGTCTAAGGCCTACTTTTACTGGGAAAAAATTTCCCTCTTTCCTACATACTCTAACTTGAGCCTCACTATCCTCGTAAAAACTCTTCACTGCTTTCAGTAACCTACCTCCTACACCATACACTTGCAACATCTGCCACATTGCCCCCCTATCCACCCTGTCATACGCCTTTTCCAAATCCATAAATGCCACAAAGACCTCTTTAGCCTTATCTAAATACTGTTCACTTATATGTTTCACTGTAAACACCAACACCATATCCCCTTTAAAATCAGGCATAATTACAGATAATACCACAGACCACTACCCTACTTTCCTCATAACAACTCTTGGTAAAATACCCCAAGACACTACTAAAGTCACCTTCAGACTTCACAATGAGGCAGCCATTAATAACTTCACAACAGCAGTAACAAACATTGACTGGCACACTGAGCTAGAAATCTATACAGATATTGACGAATGTTTTAATAATTTTCTAAAAAAGACCCAATACCTCTATAACAAGCACTGCCCTAAAAAAACTAAACAGATGACAGCTAAGAGACTGAACAGTCCCTGGCTAACACCCAGCATTCTCAAATCCATAAATACAAAACACCGACATGAAAAACAGTACAGAATGGGTCACATAACCAGAGACCAAACAAAACGTTACTCGTCAATCCTAACCAGCCTGATAAGAAGGGCAAAAAAACTGTATTATGAGAACAGATTATCCAACTTACGAGGTGATATAAAAAAGACCTGGAAGACCCTATCAGAAATTCTGGGAACAAAAAAGATATCACGAAATAGCGAAATAAAATTAGCAAAATCAGATGAACCCCAACTCCCACCAACAGAAACAGCAAACAGACTCAATGATTTCTTCTCCACTATAGGACAAAACCTTGCCAATAAAATCCCAAGCTCAGATACCCCACCAAATGACTACCTCACTGGCAACTACCCGAACACACTGTTCCTAGCTCCGACTAACCCATGCGAAGTCTCCCTTATTGCCAATGTGAGGGAAAAGTTCAATAGATAGGAGTAGAGAGGGAATATATAGTAACAATATTTTCATTGCCAGTCTATCTCCCGGTATTCCCGCCTTTTCTCCCCCAACCCCTAAATTGATAGTTTGTCTGCCGGCTACTAGTTAAGGTAGGGTAAGTCACGCTCCCGTTTTTCCCGCCTTTTCTTCTCCACCCCTAAAGTGATAGTTTGACTGCCGGCTGCTTGTTAACGTAGGGTCAGTCTAGCTCCCGCTATCCCTTCCCCTCCCTCTTCCACCTATTCCCCCCCGAAAGGTGACGTGTGGGGCTCTGGTCAAACAGTAAATCACTCGACTCACAGCTCCCAACACTACTGTAAGTACATGCCTGCCTTGTATTCTAGTGGATTTATTGGTTAAAAGCTTCACTTTTGATCAATAATAAACTTAGCCTTTTCAGCCTTGCTCTATGTTGACTGTTGTAATAATCACCACATCTTTTAAGTATCAGACTTACCATGGAGAGTGATTATTTAAGCAGTGGGTAACCTGTCTGTCTTTCCAGCTTGGATGTCAGAGAGGGTCACCTGGCAATCAACGAGCAGAACAGGAGAAGGACTAACGTCCAGAGACTTCTCCATTTTGTATTGAACTACCTGTGCACCTGTATGAAAGTGCAGGATGTAACTCCACAGCATTGCAGCGGTAAAGAACCTGCTTTCCTGTCATCGGGATAATAATCACGGCGATTCTCTGTGAAGAACTAGCCAGTGGATGGTCACCAACTCCTGCGACCTCCCCCCCCCTTATCATCAGCAATGGCTACGGTTTCAACAACAGTGTCACCAACACCAGACACCCTTGTAGATATTAGCATTGAGTTCAAATGTTATTTTATTCATTTCATTTTTCATTTTTCTTTCAAATAGGATATACCTTTCATGTTTTGTTGTTTTATGTTTGATTTAATAAATAGTGTTTATCTTTGTGAATTATTATTTCTTTTTCTATTCATTAATTTTCCTGAGGAGGAGCCAGCCTGAGTAATACTGTCTGAAGTTGTTACAGGGCTGAGTAAGCCTTCACAGCCAACGCACTAAAAAACAAGGCAGGAGATTTAAATACCTTACCACCCTTTATATACAAAAAAGTGTCACAAGTACTATCACCAATCATTGCAACACTCTTTAACAAATCCATTGAATCCCCCACCTTCCCTACAGCTCTCAAAATAGCAAGGGTCACCCCGATCCATAAAGGAGGAGACCAGAGTTGAATAACTATAGGCCAATATCCAATTTACACCCTCTCTCAAAAATCTTCGAAAAATTAATTCATAAACGAATCTACTCCTACCTCATCTCCCAAAACATTCTCAACCCCTGCCAATTTGGATTCAGGCCTAATAAAAATACTAATGATGCTATTATACACATGCTAGAACATATATACACTGCAATAGAGAAAAAAGAAGTCCCACTGGGGATCTTCATTGACTTACGTAAAGCTTTTGATACAGTTGACCATGACTTGCTCCACGTAAAATTGTCACACTATGGTATTAGAGGGCACTCCCTCAACTACCTCAGGTCATACCTAAGCAACAGAAGCCAATATGTGTACGCAAATGGGGCAAGCTCTTCCACTCAACCAATTACAGTTGGTGTCCCACAGGGAAGTGTCCTTGGCCCTCTTCTCTTTCTCCTATACATAAATGACCTACCAAATGCTTCGCAATTACTCAAACCCACACTTTTTGCAGATGACACTACATACGTCTTCTCTCACCCGAGCCCAGTCACGCTAGCCAATACTGTAAACACCGAATTACAGAAAATATCTACCTGGATGAGGACTAACAAACTTACACTAAACATTGACAAAACCTACTTCATTCAGTTTGGTAACAGAGCTACAGATGTACCTCTTAACATAACGATAAACAGATCACCTATCACAAAGCTAACAGAGGGAAAATTCTTAGGAATCCACCTTGATAATAGACTCAAATTTCATACACATATACAACAAATTTCTAAGAAAATTTCCAAGACTGTAGGCATACTATCGAAGATACGGTACTATGTTCCACAGTCAGCCCTCCTGGCCCTTTATCACTCTCTTATTTACCCCTATCTCACCTATGGAATTTGTGCATGGGGCTCAACAACAATTAACCATCTCAGACCACTAATTACCCAACAAAAGGCTGCAGTTAGAATGATAACAAATTCTCACTACAGGCAGCACACTCCACCAATATTCAAAACACTCAATCTACTCACCATACAAAACATCCATACTTATTACTGCATCTATTACATACATAGAACACTTAACTCTGATATTAACCCTCCCCTCAAACATCTCCTTGCCAACCTCAACAGAACACATGACCATAACACAAGGCACAGATCACTCTTTGATGTTCCTCGTGTCCATCTCACGCTATGCAAAAACTCAATGCACATAAAAGGCCCTAAAATCTGGAATTCATTACCTGTAAATATAAAAGAAACACTACCTGTTTATAAATTCAAGTCTCTTCTCAAAGATCACTTACTCACTCAAAACCAAATAAATACTGAATAACTGAACCTTATAAATTGTATATGCTATATGTTACTTACAATTATATCACACAAATGTTAAACCTAGGACCCAATCTAACTTTGTTATTTTTTTAAATACACTACCTAACAGAATACTCCATTCGACTGAATGTACAGCAATGCATGCAACCATATGACCTGTCTTTGTAATACTCATTTGTGCTTTATAGTTATCTGTTTACAATAATGTTTTATCACTGATTTCATCATTGCTTAGTTAATCTTAAGTTAATTTTAAGCCAGCCTGTAATGCTATGCATATAAGTGGCTTTGGCATGCTGCTCTTACCTGTATTTTTTTGTACCTCTGTATGTATGCTAAAATTACTAAATAAATAAATAAATAAATAAATAGATACAGTTAATTGTAAGAGGTAGATGGGACAAAAGGAAAATGGCAGCAGCAAGTAAGAGAGGTAAAAGTTTATAAACTAAGGGAGGAGGACGTTAGGGCGAGATACAAGCAGCTATTGGCAGAAAGGCGGGCTAGTGCACGTATGGGTATGAAGGGGGGGTTGAAGAGGGGTGGGATAGTTTTAAAAATGCAGTGTTAGAATCTGGGTGGGTGCAGGAGGAAAGAGGAGTGATTGGTGGAATGATGAGGTAAATGGGGTGATAAAAGAGAAAAAGGTCGCTTATGAGTTTTTTTTACAAAGCAGAAGTAATATAAGAAGGGCAGAGTATATGGAGGGTTAAAGAAAGGTGAAGAGAGTGGTGAGAGTGCAAAAGGAGAGCAAATGATAGAGTGGGTGAGGCACTCTCAACAAATCTTGCTGAGAATAAGAAATTTTTTTTGAGATAAACAAGTTAAGAAAGCCTAGGGAATGAGTGGAATTGTCAGTTAAAAAACAGAGTAGGGGAGTTAGTAGATGGGGAGCTGGAAATATTGGGAAGATGGCAGGAATATTTTGAGGAGCTTTTAAATGTTGATGAAGAAAGACAGGCAGTAATTTAATGTACTGGCCAGGGAGATACAGCATTTTTTAGGAGTGAAGAAGAGCAGGATGTGAGTGTGGGGGAGGTGCATAAGGCATTATGTAGAATGAGAGGGGTAAAGTAACTGGAACTGACGGGATCATGACAGAAATGTTAAAAGAAGGAGGTGATGTAGTGTTGGAGTGGTTGGTATTTTTGTTTAATAAATGTATGAAAGAGGGAAAGGTACCTAGGGATTGGCAGAGAGCATGTATAGTTCCTTTATATAAACGGATGGGGGACAAGAGAGACTGTAAAAATTATAGGGGAGTAAGTTTACTGAGTATACCAGGTAAAGTGTATGGTAGGGTTATTATTGAAATAATTAGAGAAGACAGAGATCAGGACTGCAGATGAACAAGGAGGCTTTAGAATGAGTAGGGGATGTGTAGATCAGTGGGAGACGGCCGACTTGTTAAAAAAAAAAAAAAAAATATGTGAACAGTATTTAGATAAAGGTAGGGAAGTTTTCATTGCATTTATGGATTTAGAAAAGGCATATAATAAGAGTGGATAGGGAAGCAATGTGGCATATGTTGCAAGCGTATGGTATAGGTAGTAAGTTACTAAATGCTGAAAAGAGTTTTTATGAGGATAGTGAGGCTCAGGTTAGGGTGTGTAGGAGAGAAGGAGATTACTTCCCAGTAAAAGTAAGACTTAGACCGGAATGTGTAATGTCACCATGGTTGTTTAACATATTTATAGATGGGGTTGTAAAAGAAATAAATGCTAGGGTGTTGGGGAGAGGGGTGGGATTAAATTACGAAGAATCAAATACCAAATGGGAGTTGACACAGTTGCTTTTTGCTGATGATACTGAGCTTTTGGGGGATTCTAAAGAAAAGCTGCAAAGGTTAGTGGACGGGTTTGGGTGTGTAAAGGTAGAAAGTTGAAAGTTAATATAAATAAAAGAAGGTGATGAGGGTATCAAATTATATTTAGATAAAGAAAAATTGGATATCACATTGGAGGGATTATTGAAGAAGTGAATGTGGGCAGATATTTGGGAGATGACTTGTCAGTGGATGGGTTTATGAAGGATGAGGTTAACCATAAAACTGATGAAGGAAAAAAGGTGAGTGGTGCATTGAGGTATCTGTGGAGACAAAGAACGTTATCCATGGAGGCAAAGAAGGGAATGTCCGATAGTATAGTGGTACAAACACTCTTATATGGGTGTGAAGCATGGGCAATGTGTGGTGTAAATATTATGCAAAGAATTTGAAGTGTGGAAATTAGGAGATGTGGAGTTACTAAAAGTATTAGTCAAGAGGGCTGAAGAGGGGCTGTTGAGGTGGTTTGATCATTCAGAGAGAATCGAACAAAGCAGAATGACTCGGAGAGCGTATAAATCTGCTGGGGAAGAAAGGCAGGGTAGGGGTTATCCCCAAAAGGTTGGAGGGAGGGGAGGCTCTAGAGTTTTGTGACACTGATTGTGGGTTCTAACCCCTCCCATGGCATAGTTTGTTTGCAATCTTGTCATTATGATTTCGTGAGTCGGTAAAGGAGGTTTTGTTGGTAAGGGGCTTGGACTTCCAGCAAGCATGCGTGAGCATGTTAGATAAGAGTGAATGGAGACGAATGGGCCTTGGGGCCTGACGAGCTGTTGGAGTGTGAGTAGGGTAATATTTTGTGAAGGGATTCAGGGAAACTGGTTAGCTGGATATGAGTCCTGGAAATGGGAAGTAGTACAATGCCTGCACTTTAAAAGAAGGGTTTGGGATATTGGCAGTTTGGAGGGAAGTCTAAACTGTCGTATCTGAGCACCTCTGCAAAGACAGTGATTATGTATGAGTGATAGTGAAAGTGTTGAATGATGATGAAAGTTTTTTTTCTTTTTGGGTCACCGTGCCTCGGTGGGAGATGGCTGACGTGATACAAAAGACAAAAATTATAATCTGATAATTACAATTTGTAGTAGTTCTTGCAATTTCATAGCCAATGTTTGTTCTGACAATAATATTAGGTACTGAAATAGTACTCAAATAGTCACAAACACACTGACAGGTGAACATTTCCACCTGCCTTGGTCACATAATATTGTCTAGAAATATATACAGCCATGTTTTAGACACGCTGGAGTATATATGATAGTCCTTGAAGCACAGTATATGACGAGTATCACTCCACTGCTGACAGTGTAGCAGTGGAGTGACATTTGATTATCGTCCACTGCCTTGGCTTTATTTTTCACTGTTACACATAGACATGTCTATCTGTCTGTCTTTCTGTCTCTGTCTGCTTGTCTCTCTTTCTGTCAAAGAGAGTTGCTCATGAACCAATAAGTATTACACACGATGCAGAGTTGTCAAGTTTGATTTTTAAACAAGTGAAAATATGTATTGCTTGCTAGTCATGCTTATTATGCCTTATATCAACAAGCACAGTACAGCACTTTGTTTGGAGTTTTGGGGTTATATATAATAACTCCTAGGTAGTAGGTTGGTAAACAGCAACTGCCCAGGGAGGTACTACCGTCCCACCAAGTGAGTGTAAAATGAAAGCCTGAAATTGTTTTACATGATGGTAGGATTGCTGGTGTCTTTTGTCTGTCTCATAACATGCAAGATTTCAGGTACATCTTGCTACTTCTACTTACACTTAGGTCACACTACACATACGTGTACAAGCATATATATACACACCCCTCTGGGCTATCTTCTATTTCTTTCTAGTTCTTGTTCTTGTTTATTTCCTCTTATCTCCATGGGAAAGTGGAACAGAATTCTTCCTCCGTAAGCCATGCATGTCGTAGGAGGCAACTTGGATGCCAGGAGCAAGGGGCTAGTAACCCCTTCTCCTGTATATATTACTAAATTTAAAAGGAGAAACTTTTGTTTTTCCTTTTGGGCCACTCCACCTCAGTGGGATACAGCTGGTACGTTGAAAGAAAGATGTAATAACTGTATTTATGTGTACCTGCGAGACAGAGACAGATACAGACAGATGGAGATAGAGACAGCCAAAGTCAATCAACCACCTGCTCACCCACTGGCCAGCCAGCTGGCTTGCCGAACACATAATATACATTCCAGAATTGTTTCTCTTTATTTAGGGCATAGGTTATAGGATATTCTGGTAGGCTGACACTACCAGTGGTATCAAAATTGAAAGGATGTTGCACAAATGTTGCACGTGGGTTATCATCGAGGTTTTTGATATTTCCTCAACCATTTGTGGCCACATCTATCTCAGTCACTAAACTCAGGGTCACCATCACTTTCCTCTTAACCCGTAAACGGTCCAAGCAGATCTACGTTCATATGTGTAGTGGTACAAAAGTAGATCTACGTTTTTTTACATATTTTCAAATTTTTTTTTTTTTTTTTTTTTTTCAACAAGTCGGCCGTCTCCCACCGAGGCAGGGTGACCCAAAAAAGAAAGAAAATCCCCAAAAAGAAAATACTTTCATCATCATTCAACACTTTCACCACACTCGCACATTATCACTGTTTTTGCAGAGGTGCTCAGAATACAACAGTCTAGAAGCATACACATATAAAGATACACAACATATCCCTCCAAACTGCCAATATCCCAAACCCCTCCTTTAAAGTGCAGGCATTGTACTTCCCATTTCCAGGACTCAAGTCCGACTATATGAAAATAACCGGTTTCCCTGAATCCCTTCACTAAATATTACCCTGCTCACACTCCAACAGATCGTCAGGTCCCAAGTACCATTCGTCTCCATTCACTCCTATCTAACACGCTCACGCACGCTTGCTGGAAATCCAAGCCCCTTACCCACAAAACCTCCTTTACCCCCTCTCTCCAACCCTTTCGAGGACGACCCCTACCCCGCCTTCCTTCCCCTATAGATTTATATGCTTTCCATGTCATTCTACTGTGATCCATTCTCTCTAAATGACCAAACCACCTCAACAACCCCTCTTCTGCCCTCTGACTAATACTTTTATTAACTCCACACCTTCTCCTAATTTCCACACTCCGAATTTTTTGCATAATATTTACACCACACATTGCCCTTAGACAGGACATCTCCGCTGCCTCCAACCATCTCCTTGCTGCTGCATTTACCACCCAAGCTTCACACCCATATAAGAGTGTTGGTACTACTATACTTTCATACATTCCCTTCTTTGCCTCCATAGATAACGTTTTTCGACTCCACATATACCTCAACGCACCACTCACCTTTTTTCCCTCATCAATTCTATGATTAACCTCATCCTTCATAAATCCATCCGCCGACACGTCAACTCCCAAGTATCTGAAAACATTCACTTCTTCCATACTCCTCCTCCCCAATTTGATATCCAATTTTTCTTTATCTAAATCATTTGACACCCTCATCACCTTACTCTTTTCTATGTTCACTTTCAACTTTCTACCTTTACACACATTCCCAAACTCATCCACTAACCTTTGCAATTTTTCTTTAGAATCTCCCATAAGCACAGTATCATCAGCAAAAAGTAACTGTGTCAATTCCCATTTTGAATTTGATTCCCCATAATTTAATCCCACCCCTCTCCCAAACACCCTAGCATTTACTTCCTTTACAACCCCATCTATAAATATATTAAACAACCATGGTGACATTACACATCCCTGTCTAAGACCTACTTTTACCGGGAAGTAGTCTCCCTCTCTTCTACACACCCTAACCTGAGCCTCACTATCCTCATAAAAACTCTTTACAGCATTTAATAACTTACCACCTATTCCATATACTTGCAACATCTGCCACATTGCTCCTCTATCCACTCTATCATATGCCTTTTCTAAATCCATAAATGCAATAAAAACCTCCCTATCTTTATCTAAATACTGTTCACATATATGCTTCAATGTAAACACCTGATCTACACATCCCCTACCCACTCTAAAACCTCCTTGCTCATCCGCAATCCTACATTCTGTCTTACCTCTAATTCTTTCAATTATAACCCTACCGTACACTTTTCCTGGTATACTCAGTAAGCTTATTCCTCTGTAATTTTTACAGTCTCTTTTGTCCCCTTTCCCTTTATATAAAGGGACTATACATGCTCTCTGCCAATCCCTAGGTACCTTCCCCTCTTTCATACATTTATTAAACAAAAGTACCAACCACTCCAACACTATATCCCCCCCTGCTTTTAACATTTCTGTCATGATCCCATCAGTTCCAGCTGCTTTACCCCCTTTCATTTTACGTAATGCCTCACGTACCTCCCCCACACTTACATTCTGCTCTTCTTCACTCCTAAAAGATGGTATACCTCCCTGACCAGTGCATGAAATTACTGCCTCTGTTTCTTCCTTAACATTTAAAAGTTCCTCAAAATATTCTCGCCATCTACCCAATACCTCCATCTCCCCATCTACTAACTCCCCTACTCTGTTTTTAACTGACAAATCCATATTTTCCCTAGGCTTTCTTAACTTGTTTAACTCGCTCCAAAATTTTTTCTTATTTTCATTAAAATTTCTTGACAGTGCCTCTCCCACTCTATCATCTGCTCTCTTTTTGCACTCTCTCACCACTCTCTTTACCTTTCTTTTACTCTCCATATACTCTGCTCTTCTTATAACACTTCTGCTTTGTAAAAACCTCTCATAAGCTACCTTTTTCTCTTTTATCACACCCTTTACTTCATCATTCCACCAATCACTCCTCTTTCCTCCTGCCCCCACCCTCCTATAACCACAAACTTCTGCCCCACATTCTAATACTGCATTTTTAAAACTATTCCAACCCTCTTCAACCCCCCCACTACTCATCTTTGCACTAGCCCACCTTTCTGCCAATAGTCGCTTATATCTCACCCGAACTTCCTCCTCCCTTAGTTTATACACTTTCACCTCCCTCTTACTTGTTGTTGCCACCTTCCTCTTTTCCCATCTACCTCTTACTCTAACTGTAGCTACAACTAAATAATGATCCGATATATCAGTTGCCCCTCTATAAACATGTACATCCTGGAGCCTACCCATCAACCTTTTATCCACCAATACATAATCTAATAAACTACTTTCATTACGTGCTACATCATACCTTGTATATTTATTTATCCTCTTTTTCATAAAATATGTATTACTTATTACCAAATTTCTTTCTACACATAGCTCAATTAAAGGCTCCCCATTTACATTTACCCCTGGCACCCCAAATTTACCTCCTACTCCCTCCATAATATTTTTACCCACTTTAGCATTAAAATCCCCAACCACCATTACTCTCACACTTGATTCAAAACTCCCCACGCATTCACTCAACATTTCCCAAAATCTCTCTCTCTCCTCTACACTTCTCTCTTCTCCAGGTGCATACACGCTTATTATAACCCACTTTTCACATCCAATCTTTATTTTGCTCCACATAATCCTTGAATTAATACATTTATAGTCCCTCTTTTCCTGCCATAGCTTATCCTTCAACATTATTGCTACTCCTTCTTTAGCTCTAACTCTATTTGAAACCCCTGACCTAATCCCATTTATTCCTCTCCACTGAAACTCTCCCACCCCCTTCAGCTTTGTTTCACTTAAAGCCAGGACATCCAGCTTTTTCTCATTCATAACATCCACAATCATCTCTTTCTTATCATCTGCACAACATCCACGCACATTCAGACTTCCCACTTTGACAATTTTCTTCTTCTTATTCTTTTTAGTAATCTTTACAGGAAAAGGGGTTACTAGCCCATTGTTCCCGGCATTTTAGTTGACTTTTACAACACGCATGGCTTACGGAGGAAAGATTCTTATTCCACTTCCCCATGGATATAAAAGGAAAATTAATAAGACCAAGAACTATTAAGATAAAATCAAAGAAAACTCAGATGAGTGTGTATAAATAAATGTGTACATGTATGTGTAGTGTGACCTAAGTGTAAGTAGAAGTAGCAAGACATGCCTGTAATCTTGCATATTTATGAGACAGACAAAAGACATCAGCAATCCTACCATCATGTAAAACAATCACAGGCTTCGTTTTACACTCACTTGGTAGGACGGTAGTACCTCCCTGGGTGGTTGCTGTCTACACATTTTAAAATGTAAAAAAACAAAAAGAAGATCTACTTTTTTTACATACTTTCAAATGTTGAAAAAACGTATATATACGTTTGGACCGTTTACGGGTTAAAAAGGAAGTGTTAATACGACATGACATCAGTGAATCCCTGGTGTTTGCCACGCTGTTTGTTCTAGGTGGTGCTCAATTGAACTGATGCTCCCACAAGGTACTAAGTGATCCCAGATTTTTTTTAAAACAGTGGACCCCCGCTTAACGATCACCTCCCAATGCGACCAATTATGTAAGTGTATTTATGTAAGTGTGTTTGTACGTGTATGTTTGGGGGTCTGAAATGGACTAATCTACTTCACAATATTCCTTATGGGAACAAATTCGGTCAGTACCGGCACCTGAACATACTTCTGGAATGAAAAAATATCGTTAACTGGGGGTCCACTGTACTATGCACAATGAGTGTTAAGACCCATTCTATACTGATCAGGCACCTCAGGCCAATTGTGCTAAATTTGGAGCAGGAAAAATAAAATGTAGATCTATGTTTGGAGTGCTAGCGTTAGGAACGTAGGTCTACGTTTAGACAGTTAAGGGGTTAATGCGTTTTAATATAGAACAACAATGAACAATGATACAGGTCTCCCTTGCTTCATGCAGTCTCATTATGAGTATCTGTACTGAGCTCAGTACAGATGCCAAGGATCTGGAACACATCTGTAGCACAAAATGAGGACACCTGTATTAACTTTATTAATGTAGCATGATTTTTAAAACTGATTGAAACTGACCTCTCTTTCAGTGTGCATAATGGATAGGTTTGTAATTGGACCACGACCCATATGCACAACTCTCTGCAATGCTATGTGGGAGTTTTTGGCATTTCCCATGGTTGTTAGATCAGCAGCAATAACAGACCATACTTTGACTACACCATCATCTCCCCCAGTAACCAGGTGGTTACCAGAAGCAGTAACAGCTACACATCTCACAGATTTTTGGTGGCATTCAATTCCTCTACTGGTAACCTGAAAGTAAAAATGCATTTTTTTTTTAACACTTGCCGTCTTCTACTGAGGTAGCATGGCCCAAAAAAGAAAAAAACACTTTCACCAACATTATCTTGCCAGAGGCACACTGATATTACAAGTGAGATGCCCCTCCAAACTGCAAATATCCCCATCCCTCTTTCAGAGTGCAGGCATTGTACTTTCCACCTCCAGGACTCAAGTCCAGCTAACTGGTTTCCCCGAATCCCTTCACAAATTGTTACCTTGCTCACATTCCAACAGCTTGTCAAATTCCAAAAACCATTTGCTTCCACTCCTATCTAACACACATGCCTGCTGGATGTCCAAGCCCCTCGCAAACAAAACTTCCTTTACCAAACCCTTCCCTCCAACCTTTCTTAGAGTGAACCCTAACCTGCCTTCCCTTCATTATAGATTTATACACCCTCAAAGTCATCCTATTTTGCTCCAACTTCTCTAAATGTCCAAACCCCCTCAACAACCCCTCCTCAGCCCTCTGGATATTATTATTAGTAACCCTGCACCTCCTAATCTCCAAGCTATGAATTCTCTGCATAATATTTAAACACCCTCAGACATGACATCTCAACTGCCTCCAGCCTCCTCCTTGCTGCAACATTCACAACCCATGCTTCAGGCCCATATAAGTTTTTGTACAACTATACAGGAAGGCCCCACTTATACGGCGGGTTAGGTTCCAGGCTACCGCCGTAAAGCAGAAATTGCCGTAAAGTGGAACACCCTTTTTTTCCACTTATAAATGCATACAAACACTAGATAACAAGTTTACACTAACATATATTAAGTTAGCAATAGAACCAGGCATCAAAAAACAATAAAAAGGTACAATACACACATAGTGCACTCATTACTTACCTTAAAATATTTATAGTCTTAATCTAGGGTGAGACAAGTAGTATTTATTGTAAGAAATCAAGTGTGGTATGTATTGTAATAGCCAGGCTATTTCACCAGGCCACCCCACCCACACATACTATTCTATGATATTTAAGCATCCCAGAGCGATAAAATGTATATACAGTTCACTCATTACTTACCTTAAAATATTTGTAGTCTTAATGTAGGGTCAGGATTAAGTAAATGAGATAAAACGAATAAATGAGAGAGAGAAAGAATGAGTACATGAGAGGTGACAGGCCAGGCACAGAGTAAACAAACCAGGCTCCCACATCTTATATTTATGTTTATTTATTCTATTGTGGGGTGTATTTATCATCTTTTTATGTTATGTATCGTGTTTATTATATAATTTTGAAAAAAATATCATGGCTGGATTAATGAAAATGTGTATATTACCGTAATATACGACATTTAATGAGACTCCGTGACTATTGTTATTATCACCACTTGTGGAAGTCGTCTGCTACCACAGATCACATTTATGTTTATTTATTCTACTGTGGGGTGTATTTATCTTATTTATATGTTATGCATCGTGTTTATTATATAATTTTGAAAAAAATATCATGGATGGATTAATGAAAATGTGTATATTACCGTAATATACGACATTTAATGAGACTCAGTATTGTTATTATCACCACTTGTGCAAGTCGTCTGCTCACAACTGCCTGTGGGGTGTATTTATCCAGAAAAAAATATCCTCATTTAAATGACTCGATGTATGTAAGTTTATTTAGGTACTTGTATAATTATCTGCTTTTAAAAACATTCACAACCCATGCTTCAGGCCCATATAAGTTTTTGTACAACTATACTCTCACACATTTCCCTTTTTGCCTCTATGGATTAACTTTCTTTGTCTCCACAGATGCCTCAATGAACCAACCTCCTTTTTTCCCTCATCAATTCTATGGTTCACCTCATCTTTCATATACCCATCTGCCAATAAGTCCACTCTCAAATATCTTAACACATTCACTTCTTCCATACTTTCTCCTTCCAATCTGATATCCAATCTTTCATTACCTCATTTGTTACCCTCATCACCGTGCTGTTTCCTTTTACATATCCTCCCAAATTCATCCACCAACCTTTGCAACTTCTCTTCAAAGTCTCTCAAAAGCACAGTGTCATTGACATAAAGCAACTGTAATAACTCCCATTTTGTATTAGAATCTGCATATTTTAAACCCCCACACCTCCCTAACACCCTAGCATCCGCTTTTACAACCCCATATGTTGCAACGAGGAGAAGGCTGGAGGCAGTGGAGATGTCATGTCTGAAGGCAATGTGTGGTGTGAATATAATGCAGAGAATTTGTAATTCGGAAATTAGGAGGTGTGGGATTACCAAAACAATTATCCAGAGGGCTGAGGAGGAGTTGTTGAGGTGGTTCGGACATGTAGAGAGAATGGAACAAAACAGAATGACTTCGAGAGTGTATAAATCTGTAGTGGAGGGAAGGCGGGGTAGGAGTTGGCCTAGGAAGGGTTGGAGGGAGGGGGTAAAGGAGGTTTTGTGTGCGAGGGGCTTGGACTTCCAGCAAGTGTGCATGAGCGTATTTGATAGGAATGAATGGAGACGAATGGTTTTTAATACTTGACGTGCTGTTGGAGTGTGAGCTAAGTAACATTTATGAAGGGATTCAGGGAAACCGGCAGGCTGGACTTGAGTCCTGGAGATGGGAAGTACAGTGTCTACACTCTGAAGGAGGGGTGTTAATGTTGCAATTTTATAACTGTAGTGTAAAGCACCCCTCTGGCAAGACAGTGATGGAGTGAATGATGTTGAAAGTTTTTCTTTTTTGGGCCACCCTGCCTTGGTGGGAATTGGCCGGTGTGTTAATAAATAAAAAAAAAAAAAAATATGTATACACCTACTATCCGACTACGACCGAGTTTAGTTCTGAGAAACTGGTCGTACGTTGAAATGGACGTAAGTCGAACTTTACTACTGAATATCAACATCACATTTTTGTAATGACTGTATTTTATTGTTTTATTTTGGTATTTCATGTTTTACTTTACTTTTTATGCTGTTAGTACTGTATTTTATACTGTAAGATTTAGGATAAACACTGTGTACAACACAAATAGTTGTTTATTTCCCAGAAATTTGGCATAAAAAACACGGTCGTAAGTTGAGTGGTCGTATGTCGAGCAGGTCATAAGTCGGATGGTAGGTGTATATACAGTGGAACCTCTACTGGCGAGCGTGTCCACGTGTGAGTTTTACCAAATATGAGCAGTCGATGGGTCGATTTTTTGCTTCCATATGCGAGCAAAATTTCCACAAGCGAGCAGACCTCATAGCAGGTTCCTTGACACTGGTGAGGGGCTCTTGCTCTTGATCTCGGGAATTGTATCTCATTTGTTTGTTGGACTATCTTATTGAAACTTGGGCAATGTATGATGGAAAGATGCTTCTTAACGTACACCCAAAAATGAAAGAAATCTAAGCATAAATAATGGAGTTCACTTTTCAGCAATTAGTCACCCCTTAGCGGTAATTTCGAATGGTTTTTATGGTTGTATTCTCGTTTTTTTTGGTCTCATATGATAGACTGGAAGATATATTACAGAAATAAATATGATTTTAATTGCTTTCACGACAAAAAGCACCTTGAAATAGAGCTCAACCTAGGAGAAATGGTCCATTGCTTGGCTGTTTTAGAGTAAACAAATGACGTCACTGTCCATTCCAATATGCAGTCGTGAATGGGTTGACATTATTTATTGCAATAAGGAATAACAGTAAAGCTTATATTTGCGTGAATAAAAATTACAAATTATTTATATACTAGTAATAATAATATTAATAATAATAATAATTCTAAGTAGTAGGTTGGTAAACAGCAACCGCAGAGGGAGGTACTACTGTCCTGCCAAGTGAGTGTAAAACGAAAGCCTGTAATTGTTTTACATGCTGGTAGGATTGCTGGTGTCCTTTTTTCTGTCTCATAAACATGCAAGATTTCAGGCACGTTTTGCTACTTCTACTTACACTTAGGTCACACTACACATACATGTACAAGCATCTATATACACACACCCCTCTGGGTTTTCTGCTATTTTCTTTCTAGTTCTTGTTCTTGTTTATTTCCTCTTACCTCCATGGGGAAGTGGAACAGAATTCTTCCTCCATAAGCCATGCGTGTTGTAAGAGGTGACTAAAATGCCGGGAGCAAGGGGCTAGTAACCCCTTCTCCTGTATAAATTACTAAATTTAAAAAGAGAAACTTTTGTTTTTCTTTTTGGGCCACCCTGCCTCGGTGGGGTACGGCCGGTTTGTTGAAAGAAGATATACAGTGGACCCCCGCATAACGATGGCATCACATAGCGATTAATCCGCATACCGCTTGCTTTAATCGCAAAAATTTTGCCGTGCATACCGCTTAAAAACCCGCTCACCGATTTTCATCCGAGACGCGTCCAATGTGCGCCCTCAGCCAGCCTCACATGTGCCGCCCGTGCCATTGTTTACCAGCCAGCCTCCGCGGTAACATCCAAGCATACAATCGGAATATTTCGTATTATTACAGTTTTTTCGGTGCTGTTTCTGGAAAATAAGTGACCATGGCCCCCAAGAAAGCTTCTAGTGCCAACCCTACACCAATAAGGGTGAGAATTCCAATAGAAATGAAGAAAGAGATCATTGATAAGTATGAAAGTGGAGTGTGTATCGCCGACCTGGTCAGGTTGTACAAGAAACCCCAATCAACCATCGCTACTATTGTGGGCACCAGAAAGGCAATCAAGGAAGCTGTTCTTGCCAAAGGTTTAACTGTGTTTTCGAAACAAAGATCGCAAGTGATGGAAGATGTTGAGAGACTCTTATTGGTGTGGATAAATGAAAAACAGCTAGCAGGAGATAGCGTCTCTCAAGCGATCATATGTGAAAAGGCTAGGAAGTTGCATCAGGATTTAATTAAAAAAATGCCTGCAACTAGTGATGATGTGAGTGAATTTAAGGCCAGCAAAGGTTGGTTTGAGAGATTTAAGAAGCGTAGTGGCATACATAGTGTGATAAGGCATGGTGAGGCTGCCAGTTCGGACCACAAAGCGGCTGAAAAATATGTGCATGAATTGAAGGAGTACATAGACAGTGAAGGACTGAAACCTGAACAAGTGTTTAATTGTGATGAAACAGGCCTGTTTTGGAAGAAAATGCCAAGCAGGACCTACATTACTCAGGAGGAAAAGGCACTCCCAGGACATAAGCCTATGAAAGACAGGCTTACTTTGTTGATGTGTGCCAATGCTAGTGGTGATTGCAAAGTTAAGCCTTTATTAGTGTATCACTCTGAAACTCCCAGAGCGTTCAGGCAAAAGAATGTCCTCAAGGATAATTTGTGTGTGCTGTGGAGGGCAAACAGTAAGGCATGGGTCACTAGGGACTTTTTCTATAACTGGTTACACCATGCATTTGCCCCCAATGTGAAAGATTACCTAACTGAAAAGAAATTAGAACTTAAGTGCCTCCTGGTGTTAGACAATGCCCCTGGTCATCCTACAGACGTGGCAGAGCGACTTTATGGGGACATGAGCTTCATTAAGGTGAAGTTTTTGCCTCCTAATACCACTCCTCTCCTGCAGCCCATGGACCAGCAGGTTATTGCAAACTTCAAAAAACTGTACACAAAAGCTCTGTTTGAAAGGTGCTTTGTAGTGACCTCAGAAACTCAACTGACTCTAAGAGAGTTTTGGAGAGAGCACTTTAATATCCTCAATTGTGTAAACCTTATAGGTAAGGCTTGGGAGGGAGTGACTAAGAAGACCTTGAACTCTGCTTGGAAGAAACTGTGGCCAGAATGTGTAGACAAAAGGGATTTTGAAGGGTTTGAGGCTAACCCTGAGAGGATTATGCCAGTTGAGGAATCCATTGTGGCATTGGGAAAGTCCTTGGGGTTGGAGGTTAGTGGGGAGGATGTGGAAGAGTTGGTGGAGGAGGACAATGAAGAACTAACCACTGATGAGCTGATAGATCAACTTCAAGAGCAAGAGGCCAGACCTGAGGAAACTGGTTCAGAGGAGGGGAGAGAGAAATTGAAGAAGTTGCCTACTACAAAGATTAAGGAAATCTGTGCAAAGTGGCTTGAAGTGCAAACCTTCATGGATGAAAATCACCCTCACACAGCTATTGCAAGCCATGTTGGCAACCTGTACACTGACAATGTTGTGAAACACTTTAGGGAAGTCATAAAGGAACGAGAGGTACAGGCCACTATGGACAGATATGTTGTGCGAAAGAAGTCCAGTGACTCTGAAGCCACTAGCATTAAAAGAAGAAGGGAAGTAACCCCAGAAAAGGACTCGACACCTCAAGTCTTAATGGAAGGGGATTCCCCTTCTAAACACTAACACTCTCTCTCCCCTCCTCCCATCCCATCAATCATCACCAGATCTTCAATAAAAGTAAGTGTCATGTAAGTGTGCATGCCTTTTTCAGTTTGTGTGTATTAAAATTAACATTTCATGTGGTAAAAAATTTTTTTTTTCATACTTTTGGGTGTCTTGCACGGATTAATTTTATTTCCATTATTTCTTATGGGGAAAATTCATTCACATACCGATTATTTCGCATAACAATTACCCCTCTTGCACGGATTAAAATCGTTATGCGGGGGTCCACTGTATATATATAATAGGTAGTAGGTTGGTAGACAGCCATCGCCCAGGGAGGTACTACCGTCCTGCCAAATGAGTGTAAAACGAAAGCCTGTAATTGTTTTACATAATGGTAGGATTGCTGGTGTCCTTTTTTCTGTCTCATGAACATGCAAGATTTCAGGTATGTCTTGTTACTTCTACTTACACTTAGGTCACACTACACATACATGTTTTTTTTTTTTTTCAACAAGTCGGTCGTCTCCCACCGAGGCAGGGTGACACAAAAAATAAAATCCCCAAAAAGAAAATACTTTCATCATCATTCAACACTTTCACCACACTCACACATTATCACTGTTTTTGCAGAGGTGCTCAGAATACAACAGTTTAGAAGCATACACGTATAAAGATACACAACATATCCCTCCAAACTGCCAATATCCCAAAACCCCTCCTTTAAAGTGCAGGCATTGTACTTCCCATTTCCAGGACTCAAGTCCAACTATATGAAAATAACCAGTTTCCCTGAATCCCTTCACTAAATATTACCCTGCTCACACTCCAACAGATCGTCAGGTCCCAAGTACCATTCGTCTCCATTCACTCCTATCTAACACGCTCACGCACGCTTGCTGGAAGTCCAAGCCCCTTGCCCACAAAACTCCTTTACCCTCTCTCTCCAACCCTTTCGAGGATGACCCCTACCCTGCCTTCCTTCCCCTATAGATTTATATGCTTTCCATGTCATTTTACTTTGATCCATTCTCTCTAAATGACCAAACCACCTCAACAACCCCTCTTCTGCCCTCTGACTAATACTTTTATTAACTCCACACCTTTTCCAAATTTCCACACTCCAAATTTTCTGCATAATATTTACACCACACATTGCCCTTAAACAGGACATCTCCACTGCCTCCAACCGTCTCCTCGCTGCTGCATTTACCACCCAAGCTTCACACCCATATAAGAGTGTTGGTACTACTATACTTTCATACATTCCCTTCTTTGCCTCCATAGATAACGTTTTTTGACTCCACATATACCTCAACGCACCACTCACCTTTTTTCCCTCATCAATTCTATGATTAACCTCATCCTTCATAAATCCATCCGCCGACACGTCAACTCCCAAGTATCTGAAAACATTCACTTCTTCCATACTCCTCCTCCCCAATTTGATATCCAATTTTTATCTAAATCATTTGACACCCTCATCACCTTACTCTTTTCTATGTTCACTTTCAACTTTCTACCTTTACACACATTCCCAAACTCATCCACTAACCTTTGCAATTTTTCTTTAGAATCTCCCATAAGCACAGTATCATCAGCAAAAAGTAACTGTGTCAATTCCCATTTTGAATTTGATTCCCCAAAATTTAATCCCACCCCTCTCCCGAACACCCTAGCATTTACTTCCTTTACAACCCCATCTATAAATATATTAAACAACCATGGTGACATTACACATCCCTGTCTAAGACCTACTTTTACCGGGAAGTAGTCTCCCTCTCTTCTACACACCCTAACCTGAGCCTCACTATCCTCATAAAAACTCTTTACAGCATTTAATAACTTACCACTTATTCCATATACTTGCAACATCTGCCACATTGCTCCTCTATCCACTCTATCATATGCCTTTTCTAAATCCATAAATGCAATAAAAACTTCCCTCCCTTTATCTAAATACTGTTCACATATATGCTTCAATGTAAACACTTGATCTACACATCCCCTACCCACTCTGAAACCTCCTTGCTCATCCGCAATCCTACATTCTGTCTTACCTCTAATTCTTTCAATTATAACCCTACTGTACACTTTTCCTGGTATACTCAGTAAACTTATTCCTCTATAATTTTTACAGTCTCTTTTGTCCCCTTTCCCTTTATATAAAGGGACTATACATGCTCTCCGCCAATCCCTAGGTACCTTCCCCTCTTTCATACATTTATTAAACAAAAGTACCAACCACTCCAACACTATATCCCCCCCTGCTTTTAACATTTCTGTCATGATCCCATCAGTTCCAGCTGCTTTACCCCCTTTCATTTTACGTAATGTCTCATATACCTCCCCCACACTTACATTCTGCTCTTCTTCACTCCTAAAAGATGGTATACCTCCCTGACCAGTGCATGAAATTACTGCCTCTGTTTCTTCCTTAACATTTAAAAGTTCCTCAAAATATTCTCGCCATCTACCTAATACCTCCATCTCCCCATCTACTAACTCCCCTACTCTGTTTATAACTGACAAATCCATACTTTCCCTAGGCATTCTTAACTTGTTTAACTCACTCCAAAATTTTTTCTTATTTTCATTAAAATTTCTTGACAGTGCCTCTCCCACTCTATCATCTGCTCTCCTTTTGCACTCTCTCACCACTCTCTTTACCTTTCTTTTACTCTCCATATACTCTGCTCTTCTTATAACACTTCTGCTTTGTAAAAACCTCTCATAAGCTACCTTTTTCTCTTTTATCACACCCTTTACTTCATCATTCCACCAATCACTCCTCTTTCCTCCTGCCCCCACCCTCCTATAACCACAAACTTCTGCCCCACATTCTAATACTGCATTTTTAAAACTATTCCAACCCTCTTCAACCCCCCCACTACTCATCTTTGCACTAGCCCACCTTTCTGCCAATAGTCGCTTATATCTCACCCGAACTTCCTCCTCCCTTAGTTTATACACTTTCACCTCCCTCTTACTTATTGTTGCCACTTTCCTCTTTTCCCATCTACCTCTTACTCTAACTGTAGCTACAACTAAATAATGATCCGATACATCAGTTGCCCCTCTATAAACATGTACATCCTGGAGCCTACCCATCAACCTTTTATCCACCAATACATAATCTAATAAACTACTTTCATTACGTGCTACATCATACCTTGTATATTTATTTATCCTCTTTTTCATAAAATATGTATTACTCATTACCAAATCTCTTTCTACACATAGCTCAATTAAAGGCTCTCCATTTACATTTACCCCTGGCACCCCAAATTTACCTACTACTCCCTCCATAACATTTTTACCCACTTTAGCATTGAAATCCCCAACCACCATTACTCTCACACATGATTCAAAACTCCCCACACATTCACTCAACATTTCCCAAAATCTCTCTCTCTCCTCTACACTTCTTTCTTCTCCAGGTGCATACACGCTTATTATAACCCACTTTTCACATCCAATCTTTATTTTACTCCACATAATCCATGAATTAATACATTTATAGTCCCTCTTTTCCTGCCATAGCTTATCCTTCAACATTATTGCTACTCCTTCTTTAGCTCTAACTCTATTTGAAACCCCTGACCTAATCCCATTTATTCCTCTTCACTGAAACTCTCCCACCCCCTTTAGCTTTGTTTCACTTAAAGCCAGGACATCCAGCTTCTTCTCATTCATAACATCCACAATCATCTCTTTCTTATCATCTGCACAACATCCACGCACATTCAGACTTCCCACTTTGACAATTTTCTTCTTCTTATTCTTTTTAGTAATCTTTACAGGAAAAGGGGTTACTAGCCCATTGTTCCCGGCATTTTAGTTGACTTTTACAACACGCATGGCTTACGGAGGAAAGATTCTTATTCCACTTCCCCATGGATATAAAAGGAAAAGTAATAAGACCAAGAACTATTAAGATAAAATCAAAGAAAACTCAGATGAGTGTGTATAAATAAATGTGTACATGTATGTGTAGTGTGACTTAAGTGTAAGTAGAAGTAGCAAGACATACCTGTAATCTTGCATATTTATGAGACAGACAAAAGATATCAGCAATCCTACCATCATGTAAAACAATCACAGGCATTCGTTTTACACTCACTTGGCAGGACGGTAGTACCTCCCTGGGTGGTTGCTGTCTACCAACCTACTACCTATAATGTGTGTGTGTGTGTGTGTGTGTGTGTGTGTGTGTGTGTGTGTGTGTGTGTGTGTGTGTGTGTTTATGTGTGTGTATGTATGTATGTATGTATGTATGTATGTATGTGTATATATATATATATATATATATATATATATATATATATATATATATATATATATATATATATATGCAAAACAACCACTCTGAAAGAATAGAGAAATTCCAAGCGCTTTCGTGACTACTCACATTATCAAGGAACTATGAAAGTGAAGCATCCAAGGAAGCTATATAAGGGGTCGGCCAGCACCTCACTATCAGATCCCACAACGGTAAAACACGTGACGCGCGGCGAGCCAACTTGGACAGGTCCTTTGCAAAACTCACCCCCGAGCTATTTATTTGTCCAGTGTATTATTAAATTCTACCCAAATTCTATTAATTATAAATGGATCTAATTTATATAAACCAAAGGAAATATTCATATTATTGTCAAAACTGCTTTTTATGAAACAAGATTCAATTATATTCCTGTCGACCATGGACTTGCTTGATACTACTTTCTCAACTTTTTGAAAATCAATTGGATGGTTAAAATCTCTTACATGAATAAATAGAGCATTGGAATCTTGTCCAGTTCTAATGCTATATTTATGTTGTTTTAATCTTAGTTCGAGATTTTTACCAGTTTGACCGTAATAAACTTTATCGCAAATTTTACAAGGAATCTTATAGACACATCCATCAGCATTTTGGGGGGAATTCTTAATCAAAAGTTTTTTTACTGTATCAAGATTTTTGAATACAACTTTAATATTAAAAGTCTTAAGAAGAGAAGGCATATCAACCAAGTTTTCATGGTAAGGGAGAACCAACATATTTTAAAAATATATATATATATATATATATATTTATATACATGTATATATATATATATATATACAGTGGACCCCCGCATAATGCTATTAATCCGTTCCTGAGAGCTCAATGTTATGCGAAATTATCGTTATGCGAATTAATTTTCCCCATAAGAAATAATGGAAATCAACTTAATCCGTGCAAGACACCCAAAAGTATGAAAAAAATTTTTTTACCACATGAAATATTAATTTTAATACACACAAACTTAAGAAAACATGCACAGTTACATGACACTTACCTTTATTGAAGATGTGGTGATGATTGATGGGATGGGAGGAGGGGAGACTGGATGGTTTTTAGTGTTTAGAAGGGGAATCCCCTTCCATTAGGACTTAAGGTGTCAAGTCCTTTTCCGGGGTTGCTTCCCTTCTTCTTTTAATGCCACTAGGACCAGCTTCAGAGTCACTGGACTTCTGTCGCACAACCTATCTGTCCATAGTGGCCTGTACCTCTCGTTCCTTTATGACTCTCCTGAAGTGTTTCACAACAGTGTCAGTGTAATAGTCACCAGCACGGCGTGCAATAGCTGTCTGAGGGTGATTTTCATCCATGAAGGTTTGCACTTCAAACCACTTTGCACACATTTCCCTAATCTTTGAAGTAGGCAACTTCTTCAATTTCTCTCTCCGAACTGGCAGCCTCACCATGCCTTATCACACTATGTATGCCACTACGCCTCTTAAATCTCTCAAACCAACCTTTGCTGGCCTTAAATTCACTCGCATCACCACTAGTTGCTGGCATTTTTCTAATTAAATCCTCGTGCAACTTCCTAGCCTTTTCACTTATGATCGCTTGAGAGATGCTATCGCCTGCTATCTGCTTTTCGTTTATCCACACCAATAACAGTCTCTCAACATCTTCTATCACTTGCGATCTCTGTTTCGAAAGCACAGTTAAACCTTTGGCAAGAACAGCTTCCTTGATTGCCGTTCTCTTGACACAATAGAAGCGATGGTTGACTGGGGTTCACTATACAACCTGGCCAGCTCGGAGACACGCACTCCACTTTCATACTTAGCAATGATCTCTTTCATCTCCATAGTAATTCTCACCCTTATTCCTGTAGGGTTAGCACTAGAAGCTTTCTTGGGGCCCATGGTCACTTACTTTTCAGGTGAAATCACTATAAAAAGGCTGTAATATTATGAAATGTTCCGATTGTATGCTTGAATGTTACTGCGGAGGCTGGCTTGTAAACAATGCCACTGGCAGAACAAGTGAGGCTGGCTCAGGCCGCATGGACGTGTCTCGGACGAATCGCGTTGAGCGAATTTTTTAACACTATGCGAGGCAAAATTTTAGTGATAAAATGTATCGCTATGCGGATTTAACACTATGCGATGCCAACGTTATGCGGGGGTCCACTGTATATATATAATTATGTCAAAAAACCATGGCAACATCATGCATCCTTTCCTAAGGCCTATTTTAATGAAAAACAATCTCCCTTCACTATTTTTTTTTTTACATGTTGGTCGTTTCAAACCAAGGCAGTGTGACCCAAAAAGAGAAACCCAATAAGAAAAACTTTCACCATTCAACACTCACCAACACTCAAGCATAATCACCGTGTTGGCAGAGGCGCCCAGACACGACAGTTGAGATGTCACTCCAAACAGCCAATATCCCAAACCCCTTCTTTAAAATGCAGGCACTATACATCTCACCTCCAGGACTCAAGTCCAGCTAACCGGTTTCCCTGAATCCCTTCACAAAATATTACCCTGTTCACACTCCAGCAGTTCATCAGGCCCCAAAAACCATTCGTCTCCATTCGCTCCTATCTAACACGCTCATGCACACTTATTGGAAGTCCAAGCCCCTCGCCCACAAAATCTCCTTTACCCTCTCCCTCCAACCTTTCCTAGGACGACCCCTACCCTGCCTTCCTTCCCATACAGATTTATACACTTTCCACGTCATTCTACTTTGTTACATCCTCTCTAAATGACCAAACCACCTCAACAGCTCTCTCACTAAATACTTTTAGTAACTCCACACCTCCTCCCAATTTCCACACTACGAATTCACTGTACAATATTTACACCACACATTGCCCTTAGACATGACATCTCCACTACTTCCAGCCTCCACCTCGCTGCAGCATTTACAACCCATGCTTCACACCCATGTAAGTGTGTTGGTACCACTATACTCTCGTATATTTACTTCAAATTCATGGATAACTTTTTTTTTGTCTCCAGAGATTCAAATTCAAATTCAAAGTTTATTCTCTATAAAGATTACAATGCTGAGTTTACAGAATTTGGTTCTTGTGTGGTTTACATGTAGTAAAATACTAATTACAGAGGGGGCCACTAGAACACCTACCATAGCTAGGCATTTCAGGCAGCCTTAGATTAATTCTTAACTTTAAAATATTATAAATTATGAGGTAAGTTGGTATTATGGCTAAGTGACTAAATACTAGTTTGTGAGTTTAGCAATGTGAATGCTTTTGTTTTGGCACAATACATAGTTTCAGTATTGGAGTATCACAGGCCAACTTATGACTAGTTAGGATTCATTATTTTAAGATTGAGATTGATATTTCTGTTTATGGTCAAATGGGTGAGTAAGTGTGAAACACCAGGTGGTATTCGTGTAATTAGTTGACGGGGTGTATCAGGGAGATAAGATGTTTTCTAATGGTAGTTTTGAAGATGATGAATGTGTCTGCAGTTCTAGAGTTTTCAGGTAGGGTGTTCCAGATTTTAGGGCCTTTGACATACATTGAATTTTTGTAAAGGTTTAGCCGGACATGGGGAATGTCACAGAGATGTTTGTGTCTGGTGTTATGCCTGTGGGTTCTGTCAACTATCAAGAAAGCATTTTAGGTCAAGGTTAATATAGGAATTTAAGGTCCTGTAGATGTAGACTGCACAGTAGTAAGTGTGGATGTACTGAACAGGGAGTAAGTTTAGATCTATGAAGTGGTGGGGGGGGTGTTGCCAGGGATGGGATTTAGTCATTATTCTTACTGCAGCTTTTTGTTGGGTTATTATTGGCTTTAGGTGTGTTGCTGCAGTTGATCCCCAAGCGCAAATAGCATAGGTGAGGTATGGATATGTAAGTGAATGGTATAGTGTGAGAAAGGCAGTTTGCGGTACGTAGTATCGTATCTTGGAGAGGATCCCCACCGTTTTGGATACTTTTTTTGTTTGTGTTGGATATGGGTGCCGAAATTTAGGTTGTTGTCGAGGTATAGGCCTAGGAATTTGCCCTCATTATGTCTGGCAATTAGAGTGTTGTCGATCTTAATGTTAATTTGCGCAACTCCTGCTCTGCTACCAAACATAATATAGTAGGTTTTGTCAGTGTTAAGCGTAAGTTTATTGGCTGTCATCGAAGTCGATACAGTGGACCCTCGACCAGTGATATTAATCCGTTCCTGAGAGCTCATCGTTAATCGAAATTATCGTTAGTCGAGTTAATTTTCCTCATAAGAAATAATGGAAATCAAATTAATCCGTTCCTGACACCCCAAAGTATTGAAAAAAAAAAATTTTACCACATGAAATATAAATTTTAATACACACAAACTGAAGAAGACATGCACAGTTACATGACACTTACCTATATTGAAGATCTGGTGATGACTGATGGGATGGGAGGAGGGGAGAGTGTTGATCTTCTTAGTGTTTAGAAGGGGAATCCCCTTCCATTAGGACTTGAGGTAGCAAGTCTTTTTCCGGGGTTACTTCCCTTGTTCTTTTAATGCCACTAGGACCAGCTTCAGAGTCACTGGACTTCTGTCGCACAACATATCTGCCCATAGAGGCCTGTACCTCCCGTTCCTTTATGACATTTCTAAAGTGTTTCACAACATTGTCAGTGTACAGGTTGCCAACACGGCTTGCAGTAGCTGTGTCAGGGTGATTATCATCCATAAAGGTTTGCACTTTAAGCCACATTGCACAGATTTCCTTAATCTTAGAAGTAGGCAACTTCTTCAATTTCTCTATCCTCTCCTCCAAAGCAGTTTCCTCAGGTGTGGCCTCATGCTGATGAAGATGATCTAGCAGCTCATCAGTGGTTAGTTCTTCATTGTCCTCCTCCACCAACTCTTCCACATCCTCCCCACTAACCTCCAACCCCAAGGACTTCCCCAATGCCACAATGGATTCCTCAACTGGATTAGGATTCTCAGGGTTAGCCTCAAACCCTTCAAAATCCCTTTTGTCTACACATTCTGGCCACAGTTTTTTCCAAGCAGAGTTCAAGGTCCTCTTAGTCACTTCCTCCCAAGCCTTACTATAATGTTTACACAATTGAGGTTGCTAAAGCGATCTTTCCAAAACTCTCTTAGAGTCAGTTGAGTTTCTGAGGTCACTACAAAGCACCTTTCAAACATAGCTTTTGTGTACAGTTTCTTGAAGTTGGAAATGACCTGCTGGTCCATGGGCTGCAGGAGAGGAGTGGTATTAGGAGGCAAAAACTTCACCTTAATGAAGCTCATGTCCCTAGAAAGTCGCTCTGCCAAGTCTGAAGGATGACCAGGAGCATTGTCTAATACCAGGAGGAACTTAAAGTCTAATTTCTTTTCAATTAGGTAATTTTTCACAGTGGGGGCAAATGCATGGTGTAACCAGTCATAGAAAAAGTCCCTAGTGACCCATGCCTTAGTGTTTGCCCTCCACAGCACACACAAATTAGCCTTGACGGCATTGTTTTTCCTGAACACTCTGGGAGTTTCAGAGTGATACACCAATAAAGGCTTCACTTTGCAATCACCACTAGCATTGGCACACATCAACAGAGTAAGCCTGTCTTTCATAGGCTTATGTCCTGGGAGTGCCTTTTCCTCCTGAGTAATGTACGTCCTGCTTGGCATTTTCTTCCAAAACAGGCCTGTTTCATCACAATTAAACACTTGTTCAGGTTTTAATTCTTCACTGTCTATGTACTCCTTGAATTCCTGCACATATTTTTCAGCCACTTTGTGGTCCGAACTGGCAGCCTCACCATGCCTTATCACACTATGAAAGCCACTACGCTTCTTAAATCTCTCAAACCAACCTTTGCTGGCCTTAAATTCACTCACATCACCACTAGTTGCTGGCATTTTTTTAATTAAATCGTCATGCAACTTCCTAGCCTTTTCACATATGATCGCTTGAGAGATGCTATCTCCAGCTATCTGTTTTTTGTTTATCCACACCAATAACAGCCTCTCAACATCTTCTATCACTTGCAATCTCAGTTTCGAAAACATAGTTGCACCTTCGGCAAGAACAGCTTCCTTGATTGCCGTTTTCTTGCCCACAATAGTAGCGATGGTTGATTGGGGTTTACTATACAACCTGACCAGCTCGGAGACACGCACTCCACTTTCATACTTAGCAATGATCTCTTTCTTCATCTCCATAGTAATTCTCACCCTTTTTGCTGTAGGGTTGGCACTAGAAGCTTTCTTGGGGCCCATGGTCACTTATTTTGCAGGTGCAATCACTACAAAGGCTGTGATAATATGAAATGTTCCAATTGTATGTTTGGAAGCGACTGCGGTGGCTGGCTGGCTTGTAAACACTGGCACCCATGGGACAAGTGAGGCACGCTCAGGCCAAAGTGGACGTGTCTCGAACGGAACGAATAGCATTGGTCGGGTTTTTTAGTGCTAGTTGAGGCAAAATTTTTGCGTTAAAATGTATCGCTAGTCGGATTTATCGTTAATCGATGCCATCGCTGGTCGACGGTCCACTGTATTTTGATCAGCTCCTCGTTAACAATGGTGTTGAGGGTGGCAAGATTAGGGTGAGAGATGACATAAGTCGTGTCGTCAGCAAAGAGAATGGGGTTCAGGTGTTGGGATACGTTTGGAAGATCACTGATGTATATGAGGAAGAGCAGGGGACCAAGGACACTTCCCTGCAGAACTCCAGTATCAAGTGGCCATGTTGTTGATGCTGTATCTTTAATGGTGACATACTGATACCTATTAGTAAGGTAAGATTTGAAATATGCAAGCGCATGGCCTCTTATACCATAATGGTCAAGTTTGTGGAGTAGGATGCCGTGGTCTACTGTGTCAAAAGCTTTTCTTAGGTCAATAAAAATTCCTAGTGGATATTCCTTATTTTCCAATGCTGTGTAAAGCAGATCTAGCATTTTTATAATTGCATCATTAGTGCTTTTATTTTTTCTGAATCCAAATTGGCAGGGGTCGAGTATGTTTTGTGCCGTTATAAATGAATATAGTCTCCTGTGCACGTGTTTCTCAAAGATTTTGGATAGCGATAGCAATGGTAAATTTGATATTGGCCTATAGTTGTTTAAATCTGTAGGGTCACCACCTTTATGTATTGGTGTAACCCTTGCTGCCTTGAGTAGTTTCGGGAAGGTGCTAGTTTCTAGTGACTTGTTAAAAAGTAATGAAATAGCATGCGAAAGGACATCGGCCGCTCGCTTGTACAATAATGGTGGGACATGAGACAGATTCCCCGAGTTATTTTTAAGTGACTTTATAATCTCGGTGACTTCTGTGGGCTCAGTTGGTATAAGATAGAAGGAATTTGGGAAATTCCCATCTAGGTAGTCCCTGGCACGGGCATTGGTATGTGGGATTTTATTGGCGAGATTAGATCCTATGGTTGAAAAGAAGTCATTTATCTTGTTAGCTGTGTAAGTGGGATGCAGTGGTGTTTCATTAGGTTTAGTTAGGACAATATTCTTGTTTTTTTTTCCAGTTTGTGGGTCCCTAGAATCTGAGAGAGTGTTTTCCAAGTCTTTTTTGTATCTCCTCTTGTGTCAGTGAATCTGCTGGAGTATTATAGTTGTTTGGCTTTCTTTATTACTTTGGTGAGAACTGATGAATAGTGTTTAAGAATATCTTTGTGTATTAAGCCCTGTCTATATTGCTTTTCATATTGGTGTTTCTTATCAATGGATTTCAGAATGGTGCTGGTTAGCCATGGGTCTGATCAACCAGGCGGTTACTATTAACCACACGCAAACTGACATATGAACCATAGCCCAGCTGGTCAGGTACTTACGTCATGTGCCTGTCCAGCGTCTTCTTGAAGACAGCCAGGGGTCTACTGGTAATCCCCTTTATGTATGCTGGGAGGCAGTTGAACAGTCTTAGGCTCCTGACACTTACTGTGTTGTCTCTCTGTGTATCCATGGCACCCCTGCTTTTCACTGGGGAAATGTTGCATCTCCTGCCGAGTCTTTTGCTTTCATAGGGCGTGATTTTCATGTGCAAGTTTGGTACCAATCCCTCTAGAATTTTCCAAGTGTATATTTTCATGTATCTTTCTCACTTGCATTCCAGGGAATACAAATCAAGGGACTTCAACCATTCCCAGTAATTTAGGTGCTTTATTGTACTTATGTGTGCCGTGAAAGTTCTTTGTACACTCTCCAGGTCAGCTATTTTGCCTGCCTTGAAGGGGGCAGTTAGTGTACAGCAGTATTCCAGTCTAGACAGAACTAGCGATTTGAAGAGAATTATCATGGATTTGGCATCCCTAGTTCTGAAGGTTCTCATTATCCATCCAATCATTTTTCTAGCAGATGCAGTAGATACGTTGTTGTAGTCTTTGAAGGTGAGATCTCTGACATTATCACTCCCAGGTTCTTCACATTACTTTTTTGCTCTATTGTATAGTTAGAATTTACTGTATACCCTGATACAGTTTTAATTTCCTCAAGTTTTCCATATCTGAGTGGTTGAAATTTCTCTTCACTGAATTTCATCTTGTTTTGAGTGGCCAATTTGAAGATTTGGTTGATGTCCGCTTGAAGTCTTGCGGTGTCGTCAGTGGAGGACACTGTCATGGCAATTCGAGTGTCATTTGCAAAGGAAGACGTGGAACTATGGTTTACATATTTATACAGTGGACCCCCGGTTCACGTTATTAATCCATTCCTGAGAGCTCATCATAAAGCAAAATTATCAGAAAGCGAATCAATTTTCCCCATAATAAATAATGGAAATCAAAATAATCCGTGCAAGACACCCAAAAGTATGAAAAAAAAACTTTTACCACATGAAATATTAAGTTTAATGCAATAGAATAATTACAATAACAATAATAACAATAGAATAATTGACACTTACCTTTAATGAAGATCTGGTGATGATTGATGGGATGGGAGGAGGGGAGTGTGTCAAAGTTTTTAATGTTTAGAAGGGGAATCCCCCTCCATTAGGACTTGAGGTAGCAAGTCCTTTTCCGGGGTTACTTCCCTTGTTCTTTTAATGCCACTAGGACCAGCTTCAGAGTCACTGGACTTCTGTCGCACAACATATCTGTCCATAAAGGCCTGTACCTCTCGTTCCTTCATGACTTTCCTAAAGTGGTTCACAACATTGTCAGTGTACAGGTTGCCAACACGGCTTGCAGTAGCTGTGTCAGGGTGATTTTCGTCAAAAAAGGTTTGCACTTCAAGCCACTTTGCACACATTTCCTTAATCTTTGAAGTAGGCAATTTCTTCAATTTCTCTATCCCCTCCTCCGAAGCAGTTTCCTCAGGTCTGGCCTCTTTGCTGTTGAAGATGATCGAGCAGCTCATCAGTGGTTAGTTCATCACTGTCCTCCTCCACCAACTCTTCCACATCCTCCCCACTAACCTCCAACCCCAAGGACTTTCCCAATGCCACAATGGATTCCTCAACTGGCATAGGATTCCCAGGGTTAGCCTCAAACCCTTCAAAATCCCTTTTGTCTACACATTCTGGCCACAGTTTCTTCCAAGCAGAGTTCAAGGTCCTCTTAGTCACTCCCTCCCAAGCCTTACCTATAAGGTTTACACAATTGAGGATATTAAAGTGATCCTTCCAAAACTCCTTTAGAGTCAATAGAGTATCTGTGGTCACTTCAGAGCACCTTTCAAACATAGCTTTTGTGTACAGTTTCTTGAAGTTGGAAATGACCTGCTGGTCCATGGGCTGCAGGAGAGGAGTGGTATT
The DNA here is from genome assembly GCF_038502225.1 of Cherax quadricarinatus. NCBI lineage: Eukaryota > Metazoa > Arthropoda > Malacostraca > Decapoda > Parastacidae > Cherax > Cherax quadricarinatus. The sequence goes on along the minus strand of NC_091300.1, from coordinate 23,311,663 downwards.
AGGAGGCAAAAACTTGACCTTAATGAAGCTCATGTCCCCACAAAGTTGCTCTGCCAAGTCTGTAGGATGACCAGGGGCATTGTCTAACACCAGGAGGCACTTAAGGTCTAATTTCTTTTCAATTAGGTAATTTTTCATATTGAGGGCAAATGCATGGTGCAACCAGTCATAGAAAAAGTCCCTAGTGACCCATGCCTTAGTGTTTGCCCTCCACAGCACACACAAATTAGCTTTGAGGATATTCTTTTGCCTGAACGCTCTGGGAGTTTCTGAGTGATACACCAATAAAGGCTTCACTTTGCAATCACCACTAGCATTGGCACACATCATAAGAGTAAGTCTGTCTTTCATTGGCTTATGTCCTGGGAGTGCCTTTTCCTCCTGAGTAATGTAAGTCCTGCTTGGCAATTTCTTCCAAAACAGGCCTGTTTCGTCACAATTAAACACTTGTTTAGGTTTCAATCCTTCAGCCTCTATGTACTCCTTGAATTCATGCACATATTTTTCAGCTGCTTTTTGGTCTGAACTGGCAGCCTCACCATGCCTAATCACACTATGTATGCCACTACGATTCTTAAATCTTTCAAACCAACCTTTGCTGGCCTTAAATTCACTCACATCACCACTAGTTGCAGGCATTTTTCTAATTAAATCCTCATGCAACTGCCTAGCCTTTTCACAAATGATCGCTTGAGAGATGCTATCTCCTGCTATCTGTTTTTCATTTATCCACACCAATAACAGTCTCTCAATATTTTCTAACACTTGCGATCACTGTTTTGTAATCACAGTTGCACCTTTTTCAAGAACAGCTTCCTTGATTGCCATTTTTCCTGCTCACTATAGTAGAGATGGTTGATTGGGATTTACTATACAACACATGCACTCCACTTTCATACTTTGCAATTATCTCTTTCTTCATTTCAATAGTCATTAGCACCCTTGGTCTCGATGGGTTGGCACTAGAAGCTTTCTTGGGGCCCCATGGTGACTTATTTTGCAGAAACAAACACCAAAAACAGTGATAATATGGATAATATGGAATGTACTGAATGTATCCTTAGATGCGCGCACACTGGCTGGCTTGTAAACACTGGCACACATGGGGCAGTTCAGGCCACACATGGACACGTCTCATACGAATCGTACTGCATACCGGGTTTTGTAACAGGAACCGAGGCATATTTTTTGCGATATAATGCTTCGGATACCGGATTTATCGGATACCGATGACTTCGCGAACCGGGGGTCCACTGTATCAGATATGAGGATGAGGAATAGGATGGGAGCGAGTACTGTGCCATGTGGAACAGAGCTTTTCACCGTAGCTGCCTCAGACTTTACTCTGTTTACTATTACTTTCTGTGTTCTATTTGTTAGGGAGTTATAGATTCATCTACCATTTTCTGTTATTCCTTTATCACGCATTTTGTGCGCTATTACACCACGGTCGCACTTGTTGAAGGCTTTCGAAAAGTCTGTGTATACTACATCTGCATTTTGTTTATCCTCTATAGCATCCAGGACCTTGTTATAGTGGTCCAGTAGCTGGGATAGGCAGTACCAATATACAGTGGACCCTCGACCAACGATATTAATCCGTTCCTGAGAGCTCATCGTTAGTCGAAATTATCGTTGGTCGAGTTAATTTTCCCCATAAGAAATAATGGAAATCAAATTAATCCGTTCCTGACACTCCAAATTATTGAAAAAAAAAAAAATTTTACCACATGAAATATTAATTTTAATACACACAAACTGAAGAAGGCATGTACAATTACATGACACTTACCTTTATTGAAGATCTGGTGATGACTGATGGGATGGGAGGAGGGGAGTGTGTGGATGGTGTTAGTGTTTAGAAGGGGAATCCCCTTCCATTAGGACTTGAGGTGTCAAGTCCTTTTCTGGGGTTACTTCCCTTCTTCTTTTAATGCCACTAGGACCAGCTTGAGAGTCACTGGACCTCTGTCGCATAACATATCTGTCCATAGAGCTCTGTACCTCCCTATCCTTTAAGATTTGACTAAAATGGACCATAACATTGTCACTGTAATAGTCACCAGCACGGCTTGCAATAGCTGTGTTAGGGTGACTTTCATCCATAAAGGTTTGCAGTTCAACCCACTTTGCACACATTTCCTTAATCTTTGAAGTAGGCACAATGGATTCCACAACTGGCATAGGTTTCTCAGGGTTAGCCCCAAACCCTTCAAAATCTTTCTTAATTTCCATACTAATTCTCACCCTTTTTATCACAGGGTTGGCACTAGAAGCTTCTTGGGGCCCATGGTGACTTATTTTGCAGGTGCAATCACTAAAAATGCTGTGATAATATGAAATGTTCTGATTGTATGTTTGTATGTTTGGATGCGACTGCGGTGGCTGGCTTGTAAACACTGGCACCCACGAGACAAGTGAGGCGCGCTCAGGCCACACGCAGACGCATCTCGAACGGAACAAATCGCGTTGGTCGAGTTTTTTAGCGCTAGTTGAGGCAAAATTTTTGCATTAAAATGTATCACTAGTTGGATTTAACGTTATACGATGCCATCATTGGCCGAGGGTCCACTGTATATATAAAACATGAAATAACTTTAAAACACCTGGAATTTTGGAAAGTTTCCAGACATAATGGAGAAATGTGCTCACGGAGAATGTAAACAAACCGGGTGACACAAGGTGACCGTATTAGAAAGTCAGGTGGAGGGAGCTATATAGCAAGTTTTGGTCAAATTTTAAATGTCTGCATTAGCGGAACGCCATAAGGCAATACGCTGTAAAGCAGGGCCCTACTGTACTCGCAACATCTGCCACATTGCTACTCTCTCATATACTTTTTCTAAATCCATGAATGCAAAAAAACCTTTTCACCTTTATCTAAATACAGTGGAACCTCGGTATGTGACCTTAATTCATTCCAGAAGGTTGTTTGAGTGCCACTCCGTTTGAGTATCGCACAAGTTCTTCCCAACTAATTTTCTGTTTGGTTGGCTGTTATCACTAATTGTCGTAGGCCCCATGGTGACTAATTTATACAATACAAAAAAAGAAAAAAAAAATGCAAAGAAACACAAAATAGTTTATAGCGAAGTACTGGCAGGACGTATTTATTTCGTCAAGTGCTGAGCTTTGTTCAAGTAGGGAGCTGGTTGTATACCGAGGTTCCACTGTACTGTTCATTTATATTCTTCAATGTAAACACTTGATCTACACATCCCCTACCCTTCCTAAAGTCTCCTTGTTTATCTGCAATCCTGCTCTCTCTGTCTTACCCTTAATTCTTTCAATAATAGCTTTTAACATACGCATTATCTAGTATACTCAACAGGCTTATTCCTCTATAATTTTTACACTTTTGGTCCCCTTTCCTTTATACAAAGGGATTATGCATGCTCTCTGCCAGTCCCTAGGTACCTTTCCCTCTTTCATGCATTTATTGAGCATAAGTACCAACCACTCCAAAATTATATCTCCACCTACTTTTAACATTTCTGTCTTAATACCATGAATCCCAGCTGCTTTGCTCCCCCTCCTTTCATTCTACCCACTGCCTCATGCACCTCCATCACATTCACAACTAGCTCTTTCTCATTCCTAAAGGATGTTATTCCTCCCTGGTCAATGCATGAAATCAGGGTCTCCCTTTCTTCATCAGTATTTAACAGCTCCTCAAAATGGTCCTGCCATCTTCACAACTCCCCATCTAATAATTCCCTTTTTTTATTCATTTTGGTCATGAACTTATGAGTCAGTAAGGATTATATATTCACTGATTATTACAATGTTGTACAAATATTCTGACTGATAACAGTTGTTAGTCCCTTTCAATATCAAAATGACTTATTAACAGACCAAAACAATGTTACTGATTTGAACAAACTTTGGTATGGTTAACCTCTGTCAGTTGTTGGTATGGGAGTCATTACAAAAGTTGCTATAATATACATAATTATACTGACTTTTTGTTTTACAAAAAATCATAAAATACACTATATTTTATGATATTGCAAAATATTTATACCCATGTATTTTTCCAAAAAATCTGCATCCACTAGATTTATTACATCAGACATGAAGGCTACATAATGGACTAGAATTAATTACTGAAAACAAGAGCTGCTACATATATAATGAAATAAGATTAAACCTTTATGTTTAGTATGAGGCCAAAAATTTAGATTTTTTCTGCAAATATTTTACTAAAAAGACAGGATTTGAGTCCTGGAGGTGAGAAATACAGTGCCTGCACTCTGAAGGAGGGGTGTAAATATGCTGCAGTTTTTTTTTAACCATAGTATCAGCATGCCTTTGGCAAGACAGTGATGGATTGAGTGATGATTGAAAGTGTTTCTTCTTTTTTGGGTCACCTTGCCTCGGTTAGAAATGGCCGATGTGTTAATAATAAAAAAACTTAATAAGCCAATAGTTTCAAAAGTTGTAACAGTATTCAAGAAATGTCTGATTTAACATTGGAGACTATGTACAGTTACTAATGCTAGCATGGCAAAGAGTGCACAGTTAGAAAATAATATACATCTTATTTTACAGCACCACTTACTTGAACATCCCCATGTAGAGGAGCTGGCAGTAGGTTCACTATATTGATTGTACCATCACTATGACCCAAGAACAACTGTGAACCTAAACTGTTACATGCTACACTGGTCACACCAACAGCAGTAACTAAAGTATACATGAGACGTCCAGTCATTAAGTCAAATACCCGAGCAGTATGATCCAGTGATGAAGATACAAGGAATCCCCTTATGCCACAAGATGTCATAGCCAAATCTGTCACCTAAAGAAATCATTTTAAAATAGCAAATTTCTAAGGATAACATGTCCATATTTATTACCTAAAGATAAAAAAACAAGTAAATCTAATTGATAACAAGTTTAAAGGTTACTAATGAGCTGTACAACTCTTAATAAATGAAGAGTGCCTCAGCAAGCATAAATTAATACAAATGGTAGAAGTAAAACACAAAGATGCACAGGCAAGAAAATATAGCCATATAAAGTGCCCCTGACCTGTCCAAAAAAAAAAAAAAAAAAATTAACTGCACTAAGCTCTGTTTTGAAAATAAAAAAAAATAATGACAATGATTAATGAAGGAAGATATAATAATTGCAGTACACTTTGAGCACTATCAGCAATACTATGGTGAGATATAAAACTCATTCAATTCATTTACAATAATAAATTTATTAATGGTTTTTAATTACCGTGTCAGAATGTTGACCAAGGATACAGTGTGGTTGCACCTGTGGGGCATCATATTTGTGTAATGCTTCAATAAAACTGGCCAAGCTCCATAGATACACAAAACCATCTTCACCACCAGATGCAAAGTAATTGCCACACGGAGTGAATACAAGACGAGTAACTGGCTGGTAGTGTCGGCTAGCAACACCAAGAAGACGACCAGACAATAATTTGTATATATATAACTTTTCATTAATTGCTGAAACAAGAAAAAAATGCTAAAGTACAAATAAAAATCTGCTAAAGTTTGTGTGAAGTATAGGTTTGTTTGTGTCAGAATGGCATTAATAAATTTGATACCTGATGAATGCTGCTGTAAATTTTGTACCCAGTGCTGATTGTTTTGAGACTGTAGCAGGAAGATGAAAAATTGAACAATTATTCATGTTAACTAGACAGACAATTATAACACTGTACACTGACACTAATTTTTTTAACACACTAGCAGTCCCCCACAGAGATTGGGTGACTCCCCAAAGGAGGGGGGATGCATTTGCTGTCATTCATTCAATTGCTGTCCTGTCAGAAGTGTGCCGACATCATAGCTCATATGACCCTCCGAACTGCAACATCTTCATCCCTCCTGAGTGCAGGCACTCTACTTTTCACCTCCAGGCCAGTCCAGTCTATCCATTTTCCCTGAATTCCTACATAAATGTTACCTTGCTCACACTCAAACATTAAAGTTTTGTAAAATTTAAGTACAGATATTCACACTTCAAATCAGAGAATGAGTGGGGGATGGGGTTAAACCTGTGGCAGCAATCTGATTTATTCCATTTGTTTACAGTTATGTTATGATTTTGAGTCACTCAAACCTCATACAGTATACCCAAATTTTATATACAGTACTGCAGTATGACCCATAGGTTTGGCACTTTAATAAAAATACCGTAATTATAATACTACTACTTATTGTATGGCACTGTACAGTAAAACTTATTTGCTAGTGCATTCATGTGTTGATGATTTGTCAGGGTCCTACAGATTGATTTGCATATCTACCCATTTATTTGTAGATCTTTTGAAGGTTTGAGTTTAGAGGTTGGCAGCCAGTGTTAACCAAAACATGAACATATGAATGAAAAAATCCTATTTTATAAAATATACAAATGTTAATTTAGTACTGCAGAAGTACTTTCACTTAATTTTTGTCAAGAATTGGGCTTTTTTTCTTAACCATTGAACTATGCTCAACATGATGTATTCCTGGGCAGTGAATACCTTGGATCTTATGAACCAAATTTATAACTAATAAAAAATCTGCATGTATTCCATCTCATAATGGGAATTAGTAAAAATATGTATGTATCATGGCAAGAATATATTAATTAATGGGAAAAGAGCACTAGTGGTTTTGTTGTATAGTATTCCAGATAGCAACTGGCAGTGAAGCCAGTGATAGTATATATTATAGTGTGATAAATACAGGAAATAAAACTTGTATAAAACAAGCAGAAACATGTTTGAACTTTCCCATGATGTGTGCTTCTGACCATTTGACCTAATATCCATTTTCTTACAACAAATTACTATCACTAGTTGGCTCACACCTAGGTACCACCAATTTACTGCTAGGTGAACAAGGTCACCAGTGTTAGTATTAAAGAGTTGTATGATTTACAAAGCACTAAAACCATTTGGTTATTCAATTCAATGCTTTTAACATAAATCTATTAACATCATTATTAATTCTCTGACATCATTATCAACTTTCAGCATGATTAACAATTTGCTATTACCAACACTTCTGTAAAAATCTGATTCTATTGTGACCAAGTTACTGTCATATGACAGATTCCTAGGTTTATTAGTTAGTCAAACCCATGTCCATAATTCATTACAAGTCATATGCTGTAAGTCATAGAAAACTGCCAAAAAGATGAATGAGCCTGCTATTTAGGCTGAAAACTGGGTTGCTGAGTCATATCTTCTGAGTTCTTGGTCAAACCCTGCCATCATGGTAAGATAGCCCAGTATCAGGGATGTATTGTGGAATACAGTGGTACCTTGACTTACGAGTGCCCCAACTTACGAGTTTTCTGAGTTACGAGCCGTTGCTCGGTTGATTTTTTGTTTCGAGTTGCGAGCCAAAATCCGAGTTGCAAGCGAGCTTCAGATATGCCGCCAATCGCAGGAAAGAGGAAATATCAAAAACCTTGATAATAACCAATGTATAACATCCTTTCAATTTTTATACCACTGGTAGTGTCATCCTGCCAGAATGTTCTATAACGTATACCCTAAGTAAAGAGAAACAGTTCTGGAACATGTGTAATACATGTTCGACAGGCTGGCTGATTGGGTGGCTGGCTGGCTGATTTGCTTTGGCTGTCTCTATCTCCTGTCTGTCTGTATCTATGTCTCTGTCTATTTGTGTCTCTCTCTGTGTGTCTATCTGTATCTCTATCTCTGCCTCTATCTCTGTCTCTTTCTCTATCTTTGTCTCCATCTCTTTATCTCTGTCTCTATTTCTGTTTCTATCTCTTTATCTCTTTCTCTATCTCTGTCTCTATCTCTGTCTGTCTCTATCTCACAGGTACACATAAATACAGTTATACATAGTGTAAATTACCTAGGATAACCCAAAAAATCCAGACAAAGTGCTCTACTATGCTTGTAGATATAAGGCATAATAAGCATGAATGCCAAGTAATACACATTTTCACTTGTTCCGGAATCAGACGTGACCCACTCTGCATTGTGTGTAATACCTGTTGGTTCATGAGCAACTCTCTCTGAGACAGAGAGACAAGTAGAGAGACTGGAAGACAGAGACACAGGCAGACAGAAAGACAGATAAGCAGAGACAAACACAGAGCTAGACAGACAGACAAATAGACAGACATGTTATGTGTAACAGTGAAAAATAAAGCCAAGGCAGTGCACGATCATCAAATGTCACTCCACTGGCAGTGGAGTGACATTCATCTTACATTGTGCTTCAAGGAGTTTGATACATAATACTCCAGCATTTCTAAAGCATTGCTGAGACCTGGCAATAAAGGCAAATATCATTTCTTATTTATAAATACATTTTTCTTATTTAAAAACCCATAAGAAAAAAATTGGAGTGGGTTTTTGGGGGCTGGAACAGATTAATGGCATTTCAATTAATTTCAGTGAGGAAAATTGATTTGATATATAAGCAGATTGAGTTAAGAGCTCGGTCATGGAACAAATTAAACTCGTAAGTCAAGGTACCACTGTATTGTGAATTAATTACAGGACTGATCCTGTTCAGTTGAGTGATGATTAATGAACTGAAATGAACCAAGCAAATGTGAGTACACTTGTAATACTGTGTATTTGGAGTGTTCTCTATTCTCAATAAAGCCATCACTGTTTAGTTGTGTATTGACCAAGCCAAGATAAGGGAATTAACAAATTACAGTACTCAATGTGGTTTTATCCATCTATGAATAATTTACTGTCTGTCACACTTACAATCAACGACACAAAATTTAATAATACTGACCAGTGACACAATATTTTGGACCTGTGGCACTGATAGCCATAGCATTAACCTTCCCTGGCACAACAAGTCTTATCTGTAATGCCTCATGACGATGAATGGCCCAAGCCTGCAAAAATGGTTTATCTCTCTGAGCTGTCATCAAGTAGGTTCCATGCCCTGAAAAATAAAAAATCAGCCAAGATATAATAAATAAACAAATATAATTACTGTATCATTTCCTCATAATTAAAAATAGCCAAATTTGCAGAAATAAAGATATAACCAACATCTAATGGAATTGTTTCAAGTGGGTGAGAGGAAGGCAAGGTATTTCCAAGAGAAACAATGGAACAGGCATGCCATCAATAACATTATTTTCCTTTGAGTAAGCCCTGATCCAGTGAAGGTACAACAGCCTTTCCTCCCTCAGCAGATACCCATGGTGGTGAATTAACACCCAGGTATGCATTTAGTGCTAGATAAACAGAAAAACTGCCATCTCAATTCACCCAGAATTGAACTCAGGGTCCTGTGATTGTGGCCTAAGGGGCTACCACGGAGCTACAAGTCATCTAACTTTGCTTTTGTATGTTATTTGTAGTTACTAATCCTGGATGATTAATTAATTAATTAATTAATTAATCCTGGATTATAATTGAAAGAATTAGAGGCAAGACAGAATGTAGGATTGCGGATGAGCAAGGAGGTTTCAGAGTGGGTAGGGGATGTGTAGATCAAGTGTTTACATTGAAGCATATATGTGAACAGTATTTAGATAAAGGTAGGGAAGTTTTTATTGCATTTATGGATTTAGAAAAGGCATATGATAGAGTGGATAGAGGAGCAATGTGGCAGATGTTGCAAGTATATGGAATAGGTGGTAAGTTATTAAATGCTGTAAAGAGTTTTTATGAGGATAGTGAGGCTCAGGTTAGGGTGTGTAGAAGAGAGGGAGACTACTTCCCGGTAAAAGTAGGTCTTAGACAGGGATGTGTAATGTCACCATGGTTGTTTAATATATTTATAGATGGGGTTGTAAAAGAAGTAAATGCTAGGGTGTTCGGGAGAGGGGTGGGATTAAATTATGGGGAATCAAATTCAAAATGGGAATTAACACAGTTACTTTTTGCTGATGATACTGTGCTTATGGGAGATTCTAAAGAAAAATTGCAAAGGTTAGTGGATGAGTTTGGGAATGTGTGTAAAGGTAGAAAGTTGAAAGTGAACATAGAAAAGAGTAAGGTGATGAGGGTATCAAATGATTTAGATAAAGAAAAATTGGATATCAAATTGGGGAGGAGGAGTATGGAAGAAGTGAATGTTTTCAGATACTTGGGAGTTTACGTGTCGGCGGATGGATTTATGAAGAAAGAGGTTAATCATAGAATTGATGAGGGAAAAAAGGTGAGTGGTGCATTGAGGTATATGTGGAGTCAAAAAACGTTATCTATGGAGGCAAAGAAGGGAATGTATGACAGTACAGTAGTACCAACACTCTTATATGGGTGTGAAGCTTGGGTGGTAAATGCAGCAGCGAGGAGACGGTTGGAGGCAGTGGAGATGTCCTGTCTAAGGGCAATGTGTGGTGTAAATATTATGCAGAAAATTCGGAGTGTGGAAATTAGGAAAAGGTGTGGAGTTAATAAAAGTATTAGTCAGAGGGCAGAAGAGGGGTTGTTGAGGTGGTTTGGTCATTTAGAGAGAATGGATCAAAGTAGAATGACATGGAAAGCATATAAATCTATAGGGGAAGGAAGGCAAGGTAGGGGTCGTCCTCGAAAGGGTTGGAGAGAGGGGGTAAAGGAGGTTTTGTGGGCAAGGGGCTTGGATTTCCAGCAAGAGTGCGTGAGTGTGTTAGACAGGAGTGAATGGAGACGAATGGTACTTGGGACCTGACGATCTGTTGGAGTGTGAGCAGGGTAATATTTAGTGAAGGGATTCAGGGAAACCGCTTATTTTCATATAGTCGGACTTGAGTCCTGGAAATGGGAAGTACAATGCCTGCACTTTAAAGGAGAGGTTTGGGATATTGGCAGTTTGGAGGGATATGTTGTGTATCTTTATACGTATATGCTTCTAAACTGTTGTATTCTGAGCACCTCTGCAAAAACAGTGATTATGTGTGAGTGTGGTGAAAGTGTTGAATGATGATGAAAGCATTTTCTTTTTGGGGATTTTCTTTCTTTTTTGGGTCACCCCTGCCTCGGTGGGAGATGGCCGACTAGTTGAAAAAAAAAAAAAAAATACTGGACGATTTTTCAACATGAAGTTTGCTGAAATACTCCAAGTCTTGACAGTCCAAGTCTTTATGCAAGTGGATTTTCTTGAGGTATGGGTATAAGATAGTACAGTGGACCCCCAGTTATTGGCTGCTTCTGTTATTGGCCAACTCAGTGATCGGCCGGTTTTTCGGCGCCCAGTTATTGGCCATTAATTCGGTGATAGGCCATCTGGGATGCGTCCATCCGCTGGCTGGGGCCACTTGCACGCCAGTTTGGCTGTGTCTCTCGGTGGCTGAGGAAGCTTCTGCTCATACATCGAAACATTTCGCTTATTTCCCATTGTAGTTTGTGTTATTTTTGCAGTGTAACTGTGAAATAAGTAACCATGGCTACAAAGAAAGCTCCTGTGACAAAGAAAGTGAGAAACACCATGGAATTTAAGCATGAAGTGATTGAAAAATATGAGACTGGTATGAAGGTGCTGGAACTTGTCAGGATGTACAGCAAGAATAGATCAACAATTACAGCCATCCTGGCAAAGAAAGAACAAATCAAGCATGCTAATGTTGTGAAAGGAGTAACTTTTCTAACTAAACAAAGGCCACCAATAAGGAAGAGATGGAAAAGTTATTATTATTGTGGATTAAGGAAAAAGAATTAATAGGAGACAGTGTTGTGGAGTCGATTATTTGTGAGAAGGCAAGGCAGTTGCATGAGGATCTTGCAAAGAAAATGCCTGGAACAAGTGCTGCAGTTTGTGAATTTAGGGCCAGCAAAGGATGGTTTGATAGATTTAAGAAGCATAGTGGCATATACAGTGTTGTAAGGCATGGTGAGGCTGCAAGTTCTGACAAATGTGCAGCTGAAAAGTATGTTCACGAATTCCAGGACTATGTAAAGGCTGAAGGATTCGAACCTCAACAAGTGTTCAATTGTGACAAAACAGGCCTGTTTTGGAAGAAAATGCCAAACAGAACCTACATTATTCAGGAGGAAGAGGCACTGTCCTACACAAGCCTATGAAAGACAGGTTTACTCTTTTGTTGTGTGGTAATGCTAGTGGGGATTTCAAAGTGAAGCCTTTACTCGTGTATCACTCAGAAAATCCCAGTGTTCAAGAAAAAACAATGTCATGAAGAATAGATTGTGTGCGATATAAGGCATGGGACACAAGGCATATTTTCAAAGAGTGGGTTAATGATGTGTTTGGCCCAAGTGTGAAAAAATACCTCCTGGAAGAGAAATTGCCACTCAAGTGCCTCCTGTTACTGGACAATGCTCCTGCACATCCTCCAGACTTGGAAGACCAAGTGTTTAGGGACTTCTGCTTTATAGAAGTGAAGTTCTTGCCTCCTAACACCACCCCTCTCCTCCAGCCCATGGACCAGCAGGTCATTTCTAACTTCAAAAAACTACACAAAAGCAGTGTTTCAAAAGTGCTTTGAAGTGACCTCGGACACTCAGTTGACCCTAAGAGAGTTCTGGAGGAATCACTTCACTGTCCTCCACTGCATAAGCCATATAGGTGAGGCTTGGGAGAGAGTGACTTCCAGGACTTTGAACTCTGCCTAGAGAAAACTGTGGCCAGATTGTGTCCAAGAGAGAGATTTTGAAGGGTTTGAGGCTGACCCTGACCCTGCAGACCCTGTGGACTCTATTGTGGCACTGAGGAAGTCCCTGGGGTTGGAGGTGAGTGGCGAGGATGTGGAAGGGTTGGTGGAGAACCACAGGGAAGAGCTAACCACTGAAGAGCTGCAAGAGCTTCAACTTGAACAGCAACAGACTGCAGCTGAGGAACCTGCTTCAGAGGAGGAGGAAGAGGGAGTGAAGGAGGTGCCTTCTTCATTGATTAAGGACATTTGTGCAAAGTGGAATGATGTGCAAAGTTTTGTCGAGAAGTACCACCCTGACAAAGCTGAAACAAGCCATATCTGCAACATGTTTAGTGACAAAACCCTGTCTCACTTCAGGGAAATCTTAAAGAGACACCAGAAACAGAGCACTCTGGACAGTTATTCTGTGAGACAGGGGTCCAGTGATTCTCAAGCTGGTCCTAGTGGCATTAAAAGACCAAGAAGGGAAGAAACCCTGGATAAGGACTTGGTACCTGAAGTCTTCATGGAGGGGGATTCCCCTTCGAAACACTAAGCCCACCCTCTTTCCTCCTTCCTATCCTCCAGAAGCCAGCATTAGTCTTCAATAAACGTATGCAATATTTATATAATTGTTAAAAATTTTTTTTTGTTTGTGAATACTGTATTTTTGTCTGGAACAGATTAATTGTATTTCCATTAATTCTCATGGGTAATATTATTTCGGTTTTCGGCCATTTCGGTTTTCGGCTGACTTTCTGGAACGGATTACGGCTGATAACCGAGGGTCCACTGTACCAGTATTTTATTTTCTCTAGACTAGTAGCTGCTCACATACTATGGCCAGTATCTCACTTTAATATATCAGGGACTAGATTCAAGAGACTGTGTATTTTCATGATTACTATAGGCCCAAAGCCAAGCTTTCTTGGTGACCACCTGATAAGCCAGGTTGTTTCTCCCCATATTTTTATATCTATCACAATCTGGATGATCCAACACATCCTGCAAAATCTTGTCCCATTTCCTCTTGAAGAATTGTTTTGCTGTGAAAATTTTTCTTATACAGTACAGGATCTTCTGGCTAGAGGGTAAACAGCCATATGTACTGAAAGGAAATGCAATGTTCTATAAAGGTCCTTATGGCACAAACAGAGGACATTAGGTTTGTTCTATACTGGGTTTATTTGATACTTCCTCCTGTATCTTTCACTTCAATAAATTCCACTGGTATTTTTGTAGATTAGGGACCTGAATTTCAAATATTTTTCAAGTATACTAGATTATGAGATCAATCATCTCCATTCCAGAAAGCACAATTTAATTAATTTGAGGTGATCCCAGTAATTAAAATGTTTTATTATTTGTAAGTAGGCAGTAAATAAGCAATGTTTATTTTATAATCTGGATATGTTGTCTGCCTTGAGTGGAACTATGGGGAAAAGAAATGCTCTAAATGAGATTAAATGTTTTGAAACAGCATAATTGGCATGGAATCTTTTCTTAAATTTTCATAAAACTAAATACCTGCCATTCTGCAGGCCACTGCTACACTTGTTATATTTTGTTCTCTAAAGCAAAGCTCATCTGACATTAATATTACTAGGTCTTTCACCTGTTTCCTCCTTTCTATGAAAAGACATACAGTGGTACCTCAAGTTGTGAACTTAATTTGTTCCAGAAGGCTGTTAGAGTGCCAATACCGAACAAATTTGTTCCCATAAGGAATAATGCAAATTAGATTAGTCCGTTTCAGACCCCCAAAAATACACTAACAAAAGCACTTACAAATATACACTTACATAGTTGTTCGAGTTAGGAGCTGTTCAAAATTTGAGGTACCACTGTACCTACAGTAAACTGTCATTTAGCAGGGGAGTTACGTTCCTGAAAATGCCGTGTTAGGTAAAATCGTGTTAGATAAACTGAAGAACTTATGGAAAAAATAGGGTTACATTCCTGGGAGCCCCCAAAAAGCCAAACAACTTTTTTTTTAAGCCTCCACATCTTACAAAAATGAAAGTGAATATGCAGTTGTAGTTCAGTGTTGTGATGTATTATGTTGTTTTTACTGCTTAAGACTACAAATGTAACAGAAATAATAGTACAGTGGACCCTCGGCTAACGAACGCATCACATAACGTTAAATCCGTCCAACGAACCGTTTGAGCATAAAAATTTTGGCCTGGCTAACGATAAAAAAACTCACCTGACATGATTCGTCCCGAACCTGTCCGTCCAGGCTGACCGCCTCAGCTGCCCTGCCGTCATTGTTTACAAGCCAGGGTGGCCGGTTTCATGCATACATTCGATACATTTTGTATTATTCCATTGTTTATAGTGCTTGTAACTGCTTATTTCACAGTTACAAAGAAAGCTTCTAGTGCCAACCCTGTGGTAAAAAGGGTGAGAAATACTATCATACCATGGTCAGCTGTTGCTGCACCACAGTCAGCTGTAGTACTCGAAGATGTGGAGAGACAGTTGTTGGTGTGGCTTAACGAGACACAATTACTGAGAAACAATTAACCCCAGAGGGTTAGCAACCCAGGATAACCCAAGAAAGTCAGTGAGTCATTGAGGACTGTCTAACTTATTTCCATTGGGGTCCTTAATCTTGTCCCCCAGGATGCGACCCACACCAGTCGACTAACACCCAGGTGAACAGGAAAAAAATGCCTGGTACTAGTGGTCATATTGGTGAATTTAAGGCCAGCAAAGATTGGTTTGAGAGATTTAAGAATCTGAAGCTGAAAAATTCCAACCCCAACAAGTGTTCAATTGTGACAAAACAGGCCTGTTCAGGAACAAATGCCAAACAGGACCTACATTACTCAGGAGGAAAAGGCACTCCCAGGACACAAGCCTATGAAAGACAGGCTAACTTTCTTGTTTTGTTGTTATGCTAGTGGGGATTGCAAAGTGAAGCCTTTACTCATGTATCACTCTGAAAATCCCAGTGTTCAAGAAAAACAGTGTCTCATCACTCATCAGTACTCTTCAATAAAGGTAAGTGTCATTTTAACATTTATTTATATAGTTGTTGTGCATGTCTCATTATTTTCTTTGTAGGGAAATGTATATTTCATGAAAAAAAAAAAATCTTTTTTAATACTTTTGGCTGTCTGGAACGGATTAATTGGATTTACATTATTTCTTACGGGGAAAATTAATTCGGCTAACGATAATTTCACCTAACGATGAGCTCTCAGGAATGGATTAATATTGTTAGCCGAGGGTCCACTGTATTTCTTGCCTTAAATTGTGGGTGTTGGTGTTTGTGGATGATTGTGAAGAGAGTGGAGAGTTATGTTGTGGTCCTACTGGGCTGAGGTGGATGGTAGAGGTTTTGGTACTGAAGTCGATGGTTGTACTGAAGTGTCTAACTTTAAGTCATTCAGTTAATCAAGTCATTCAGTAAGTCAGTCAAGCCACTCAGTAAGTCATTCGGTCAAGTCACTCAGTGAGTCAGTCAGTTCAGTCAGTAAGTCAGTCAAGTCACTCAGTAAGTCAGTCAAGTCACTCAGTAAGTCACTCAGTCAAGTCATTCAGTCAAGTCACCCAGTAAGTCATTCAGTCAAGTCACCCAGTAAGTCAGTCATGTAGACAGCCTGTACTGTCTGCACAGACAGCCCATGCTGTCTGCCAGCTTAGTTCATATTTCGCGCCACTCAGATGCTGCCCTCTGTAGCCAGGCCTCTCGGTGGGCATGCCAGCCTGCCGGCCCTTGCCACGCTCTCATTCACACAGCGGCCTAGCAGCAAGACACAAGTACTAGTAGCTCTCTCTTGTGGGATGGCCCTTCCCGGGCCATGGGCACAACACAAGCCTGTGTACCCACCACGACTTAACAAAGTAAGAAGCCTCCGAAGAAGACGTCTATCATTGAACCATTTATAAAAAAGGATTATTTGGTAGTATGGTAGCGGGGAGTAAATGATAACTTCTTCTTCGGAGGCTTCTTACTTTATTGTTAAGTCGTGGTGGGTACACAGGCTTGTGTGTTTGTGTCCATGGCCCGGGCAGGGCCATCCCACGAGAGAGAGCTGGGAGTACTTGTGTCTTCCTGCTAGGCCGCTATGAGAGTGAGAGCGTGGCAAGGCCAGGCAGGAAGACACAAGTACTCCCGCTCTCTCTCGTGGGATGGCCCTGCCCGGGCCATGGGCACAAACACACAAGCCTGTGTACCCACCATGACTTAACAATAAAGTAAGAAGCCTCCGAAGAAGAAGTTATCATTTACTCCCCGCTACCATACTACCAAATAATCCTTTTTTATAAATGGTGGAAAGCGGTGGTCGCAGCAGTTGTGTTTGCCCTGAGAGAGGAAGGAAGAGGTATGAAATCATCTTCACTTCATCACCCCATGCAAGAAGCATCCGTCTCTCAACGAGTTATCCTGATGTCGTGTCTGCACGTTTGAGCATCCAGACTCAGGTACAAGCAGGATCCAGCCGAAATTTGCCGAAATTCTCCGAGAAGACTAAGAGAAGATAAATGTCATGTGTTAATTCCTCTCAGTCAGTGTTCTCACATTTTAGTATATGTCTTAGTGTCAGTTTTATGCACAGAAAAGCATCATTTGCTAGTTTAAGCCATGTTGTACCGCATGTACCGCGGGTGTGCTTAAAGTTTCCGTGTGACCAGTGAGGTCTGAGCCAGACCTGAGTAGCACCACTGTGCTAAGTCACCCGAGTGACCAGTACGTTTGACAGCTGATGTCAGTCAGCCCCCGAGTGACCGAGCCCTCTTGTACAGAAAGCTTTTATGCTCGTCGCTCGTGATGTTCTGCAGAATCGTACCTGCTACTCTCAGTAGTAGTAACCAGTTACCAGTAACCAGGTACCGTTGACTCAACGACCATCCGTCTCTGCCTGAGTCACTATCTGAATTCATATTGTGCTGACCTCAGCAGTATCAAAGGCCCCCTCACATAGGGTACTGTGGGCGGCCAGTCAGTGTTACGAGAGGAGCGAGTGAGATAGGCCACGGCTGTAAGGGCTCTCTCCACATATCTGTAATTATACGTAATAACAGCCTACGTGAGTATTTCTTACCTAATCCACGAGTCGAACTCCCACATGATACTACGATTCCCATCGAGATTTGTTTCACTTCACCTCCAGACCTTCAGAGTGCAGTTATATGTAGAGAAACAAGTCTGGGGACGCTTAGACTAACCTCTGCTATAACTCCAACTGTCGAGAGAATGACACACTGTGTCAGCCTCGTGTCACAAGCTTCAGTGAGCAGCCTGCACAAAGAAGATGTCACTTTGACTGCTAGCTCGCTCACTGCAGTCTGGTGTATGATGTTACGACTCCCAGATGTTTCGCCCAGTAGTCTCTGCCACGACTTGCTCCACAACTCGCTCCACGCTCGCCGGCAGTGACAGCCCAGCGACAGTACCAGTCGAGAAGTGTCCTCCTGAGTCGCTTGCCAGAAGTCCTGCCCAGTTGCCGAGTTTTGTCGACGCCTCACTCGAGGGCACCAGCATGTCGTGCCCCAAGTTGAGTGAAACCTGCAGCGACTCCTACGATGACTGCTTCACCGTTCCAGAGGAGACCGTAACCTGTTACGTCACAGCTCAGCCACAGCGATGTCTCCTGTGTTGCAGTATCTGTCCAGACACAGGAAGGCGTGCAGTGATGCCCATCAACGCTCACTGCCTATGACCACGATGTTTAGCACACCCCCACTTGTTTTTTTCTTCCCTCCCTGTAGGAAGTTTTTTTTTCATGTCCATATGTATATATATGTTTTTATTTTGTGTTCTGTGCCCTTTTCCTACGAGAGAGAGACCGAGATTCTTTTACCACCAGTATTGTCGGGTCGGGACGACGCGCGGTAGGTGGCCGAGCGTATGTAGACAGCCTGTACTGTCTGCACAGACTGCCCATGCTGTCTGCCAGCTTAGTTCATATTTCGCACCACTCAGATGCTGCCCTCTGTAGCCAGGCCTCTCGGTGGGCACGCCAGCCTGCCGGCCCTTGCCACGCTCTCACTCACACAGCGGCCTAGCAGCAAGACACAAGTACTATTAGCTCTCTCTCGTGGGATGGCCCTTCCCGGGCCATGGGCACAACACAAGCCTGTGTACCCACCACGACTTAACAATAAAGTAAGAAGCCTCCGAAGAAGACGTCTATCATTGAACCACCCGCTTACAGCCTACCAAATAATCCCGTTATAGTCAGTTTAGTCAGTTATTATGTCAGTCATTCAGTAAGTTAGTCATTCAGTCAGTAACACAAACTCATGTTTACCTCTTTTTCTGTGTACAAAGTAACACATCATTATGGCTACAGGTTATCTCTTGTCTAATATCTTTGCTTCTTTGTTAATTCTAAGACTTAAGTGCTTATACCTCTTCGTGCCACTTTCAGCAACACTGGTATGGCTACTGGGTGTCATGATTGCTTGGCAGATACAAGATATAGTAATTAAAATATCATAACACAATTCACAAACACTGCTGCCTTGTAGCAGAGAAAGACTGGACACGTATGAATTACGAACACTGGGATAGTGGGGTGGTGTTGGGGAGTGGCAGGGGATGGTGGGAGGGCTCCCCGGCTGCTCCACAACAAGGCAGCCACTAGAGCGAAAGAGAATTTTTTTTCCTTCTCACAAACTGAACTGTGTTAAATTAATTATATGACGTGTTACATAACTGTGCTGCAATTCTTCAATCGTGCAATACCCAAATCGTGCCAAATAAACTCGTCCTAAATGACGGTCTTTTGTACATTTTGTATTCTGTATGTAGAGTACATACATAGTTTAAGATACAGCATTTCTGCAATAAAAGCAATAATTATTTCCAGCTTATGACAATACAATAACACAAAAGACTACCTACCAACCAAGCACAGTGTTGATGATGCAACAGGGAGTCCTCGATAGCTCTTTAACTGAGTTCCAGTGGCACCATCATAAACCTGAAAGATAATAAATATAAAAAAACAGTTCTTTTTTAAAAATAACAAATATTTATAATAAGGCCATGTGAACAATAAGCAATATTATACTTCCATAGGAGGTACATCATCGTTTCAACATGCAGGAAGTGTGCTAAAAGACATCGAAGAGGCTTCATCCTAAATTCTCATTTTTCAAAATGATTACAATACTTATAAAGTAGGGCCCTGCTTTATGGCATTTTGCCTTACAGTGTTCCACTAATATGGTGATTTCAAATTATGACCAAAACTTGCTACACAGTGAGCGTTCTTTCAAATATGGCGTGCCCCACTTGGTTTGTTTACATTCTCTGAGAGCACCTCTCTATGTCAGGAAACTTTCCAAATTTTTCAAGTGTTTTAACCCTTTGACTGTTTCGGCCGTATACATACGTCTTACAAGCCAGTGTTTCAGACGTATATATACTCAATAATTCTAGCGGCTTCAAATCAAGCAGGAGAAAGCTGGAAGGCCCACATGTGAGAGAATGGGTCTGTGTGGTCAGTGTGCACCACATAAAAAAAATCCTGCAGCATGCAGTGAATGAGAAAAAAAAACTCCGACCGTTTTTTTTTTAATTAAAATGATGACTTTGTGGTCTATTTTCATATAGCATTTATGGTTGTATTCTCGTCTTGGTCTCATTTGATAGAATGGAAAACATATTATAGAAATAGGGGTGATTTTGATTGGTTTTACTATGAAAAGAACCTTGAAATGGAGCTCAAAGTAGGGGAAATGATGTCCTTTTCCAATAAATGTCCAAGTAGCCATTCTAATATGCAGTCATGAATAGGTTGACATTATTTATACAATTATTACAATATTGAAGTAGTCTGCACAACAGTAAATCTATTTTTTGTCTGAATAAAAATTCAAAATAGAAAGCAAGAGTAATATCAGAGGGGTCTGGAGACGTGACTGATGAACAAAGAAAATGTTATTTTTGAGCAAGGAATGTCTGCATTGTTCATTCTGGACCCCTTTTTTTTTAAAATTGTCATATTTTTTTAATTTTCGTGAAATTGGCCAAATTGCAAATTTCTGACCATGTTATTGGGTAGTTGAATCAGTAAATGGGCAGTTTCCTGTACTCAATCGATAGAACAAATGGAGTTCTAAAGAAATAGCTATGAGATTGGTTGACTGGAACAATGGAATTAGCCGAAAATAGGGCTCAAAGTGGGCGAAATTGCCAATTCGTAAATATAGCCGAGGTCGCTAACTTCGCGAGAGCGTAATTCCGTCAGTTTTCCATCAAATTTCATTCTTTTGGTGTCGTTACAATAAGGAAAAAATTCTCTATTATTTCATAAGAAAAAATAACTTTTTTCGGAAATTTTGCGACACCAGGAGATACCTCAGTATTTGGGGTTGTGACAGTCAAGGAGTTAAAGGTATTGCATATTGTATATGTACTCTTATATGTACCTGTACCTAAATATACTTACACACTGTGCTGGCATGCAGGTACACATTAAAATCACCAAGAGTCTCTCTACTCTTGACGTAATACTTAATCTTTTGGGCGCATTAAATATCGTATATTACGTTAATATAGACATTTCCATTGATCCATCTATGATATTTTTTTTCAAAATTATATAATAAAACACACTACATAACATATAAACATGATAGTAGCCAGGCGACTTGTAGGACTTGTGGTAGCCAGGTGACTTCTAACCCAACATCTGAGAAAACGTCACTATAATATTACTGGGGGTAACTAGAAAATTATTCCTTTCGTATGCCTTCACTCAGAGTCTCATTTCTTCTAAAAATGGTGTTACAGGAGAATGGGAGTGTTTTTCTTTATTTATTCTACTATATCAACGTGGAGACAACTTGTACACAATGTAAATTGATGAAAACCAGACGCGTTCACCTGGTTTGTTTACATTACATGTGGGTGGGGTGGAGTGGGGAGCGCTGCCTTGGCTGGCTACCACCTGACTTCCTACAAGTAAAACTCACCTCTCATCCTACATTAAGATTACAAATATTTTAAGGTAATTAATGAATGTACTGTATATGTATTTTATCGCTCTGGGGCGCTTTAATTAAATGTCATAGCATATTACGTGTGGGAGGGGTGGGCTGACCTGGCTGGCTATCATACCTCCCAAACCTGACTTCCTACAAATAAAACTCACCTCTCACCCTGCATTAGGACTACAAATATTTTAAGGTAGGTAATGGGTGCAGTGTGTGTGTATTTTACTTTTTTTTGTTTTTAATGCCTAGTTCTATTGCTAACTTAATATATATTAATGTAAACTTGTTATCTAGCATTTATATCCATTTATAAGTAGAAAAAAAATGACGTTCTGCTTTCCAGCGATGTCTGCTTTACAGCAGTAGCTTGGAACCTAACCTGCCGTATAAGTGGGGCCCTACTGCATACCAAAATTTATATGTAGTACTTGGGACCTGTATACAAATATATTCATAAGGATAACCAATACCTGGCCACAATCGCCTTGAAAAAATATAAAATTTTTGCCTGTTCAACAAAATGTTTACTGAACTGAAAAGCAATATTTCTTGAAAGAACAGCACCAAAATATGTCACTGATAGCACTAAAATTTATATACAGAACCTAAATATTTTTTGACCTGCAGAGAATTAACTACTGAATGTTGATTGATCGATTAAAATTTTAGGGCATTTTTCTTGGCAAGTTTAAAAAATACATGGACTCCACACAGAAAGAACTTAGCAACAGGACATACCTGGATACAGTCTGTACCAGCATTTAGTGATGATACTATTATTGCATCTATCAATGGTTCCATTATAGATGACATCCTGTAAGTGAGATACAAGTAAATGAGTTTTTTAATTATCAGAAGCAATGAAAAAGGAAACTGATAAAAACAGTAATTATTCATACACCATGGAGATAAATGGTTTTATAAAAAATATTTTTAAATTACTAAATTAAAGAGGCTACAATAAGAGAAATGGTAACAAAACCTAGGAAGCAAATGATTTTTTTATAAGAGTTATTATTCTAGATTATATTAACTGAAAATAATTTGACAGATTTTGTAGAAATTTTTTTAGATGCATCATTGCCTCAAGATTATCTTAAGAATATATTAATTTTTTTAATTTGTTAGAATTTATATTTTTTCATAATCTCTGTACATCTAACACTGAGCCCAGCACTGAATATTAAAATATATATTCACCAAATGAAATAGTAACAGAAAAGACTAGTACATTGCATTTGGTAAAAAAAATTCTAGTTTCATGATTTATAATGAGGTATTCCTATTTGGTATACGTAAATACCTTTCAGAACTTATACATACAGGTCCTCCATCACAAATCCGGCATCATTGGGACCTGTAGTGTGCCGGATTACTGAGTTTGCCGGATTACAGAGTGGTTACGTTAGAATACACTTAATAAAATTAACCAACTTGACTTACACAGTTCAATGAACATCGGCAAAAATCGAACATTTCCGCTACTTTGAGCTCAATTTCAAGGTATTTTTCGTCATGAAAGCAATCAAAATCATGTCTATTTCTGTAATATATCTTCCATTCTATCAAATGAACCCCAAAAAATGAGAATACAACCTTAAAAACCATATGAAAATACACTGCAAAGAGGCGGCTAATGGCTGAGAAGTTAACTCCCTTATTTATCATCTGTCTTTTTTATTTTTGTTGTGCGTTAAGAAGCATCTTTCCATCATACATTGCCCAAGTTTCAATGAGATAGCCCAACAAACAACCGAGAAAAAAAAAAACATTTACCAAAAATCATATATGGCAAGCCCAAGCCAGGTACTGGAAATAAGTCACTTTGTCTGACTTTTCTGGGTTATCCTAGGTTCTCTATACATACACTGCTATGTATGATAATCTATGTAACTGTATTTGTGTATACAGTGGAACCTCAAAAATCGAACGTATCACATATCGAACGTTTCGAAAAAAGGACCATTTTTTCGGACAAACTGTGTCCCTATTATCGAACGTGCCCCTATTTTCGGACCGCCGGGTACGGGACCTGTCTGCCGCCCGCTCCGTCCGCGTCCCCACGCAGGCGCCGTGAGCAGTCTAGCTTTGTTTATGCTTGAGTGAACATTAACCTGCGCTCTCATTTACACATTTTACAATTATTTTGTTGTGTTTAGTGCTTGTGGGACTGTGAAATAAGCTGCCATGGGCCCAAAGAAACTTGCTAGTGGTACCCCTGTGGTAAAGAAAGTGAGAAACACCATAGATGTGAAGAAGGAAATAATACAGAAGTATGAGAGTGGTGTGAGACTTGTTGAGCTTGCCAGGATGCATGGGAAAAAACAAGTCGACCATCGGTTCTATCCTGTCAAAGAAAGAACAAATCAAGGAAGCTGATGTTGCGAAAGGTGTTAATATAGGGAGTGGATGAGGTGCCTTCTTCAAAGATTAAGGAGATTTGTGCCAAGTGGAATGATGTCCAAATGTTTGTGCAGAAGTACCACCCTGAGCAAGCTGAAACAAGCCATCTTTGCAACAAGTTCAGTGACAGAACCATGTCCCATTTTAGGGAAATGTTAAAGAGGTGCCAGAAACAGAGGACTGTGGACAGTTATTTTGCGAGACAGGGGTCCAGTGACTCTCAAGCTGGTCCTAGTGGCATTAAAAGACAGAAGGGAAGTAACCCCAGAGAGGGCTTTACTTGAAGTCCTCATGGAGGGGGATTCTCCTTCCAAACACTAACCACAACTCCCTCTCTCCTCCTCCCTATCTTCCAGATGCCATCACCAATCTTCAATAAAGGTAAGTAAAAATGTTATTTTATATGTATTACTATACATAATTAAAAACTATAGTATTTGTTGTATGTAAAACTGCAATTAATCTCTATAAAATGTATTTTTTGTGTGAATATTTTTGGTTTTCTGGAACGGATTAATTGTATTTCCATTATTTCTTATGGGAAATATTGCTTTGAATTTCAGACTTTTCGAATTTAAAACTAGCTCCTGGAACGGATTAAGTTCGATTTTTGAGGTTCCACTGTACCTAAATAAACTTATTTACTTCTAGTCTGTCAACTGAGTACAAGAAACTGCCCATTCACTTATTTCAACTACCCAATAAAGTGGTCAGAAATTGGCAATTTGGCCGATTTCACACAAATTTCAACAGATGCCAATTTCAAAATAGGATCCAGAATAAACAATGCAGACATTCCTGGCACTAAAATAACATTTTCTCTGTTCATTAGTCATGGCTACAGGTCCCTCTTATATTACTCTTGCTTTTCATTTGGAATTTTTATTCACAAAAAAATAGAAGATTTACTGTTATGCAGACTGCTGCATTATTGTAATAATTGTATAAATAATGTCAAGCCATTCTTGACTCCGTATTGGGATTTGGACTGGCAGGCAGACAGGTATTGGACGGTATTTGTTTACTCTTGACCTTCGCTAAAGAATAGAACATTTTCGCTACTGTGAGCGCAATTTCAAGGTACTTTTTGTCACGAAAGCAATCAAAATCATATCTATTTCTATAATATATCTTTCATTCTATCAAATGAGACCAAAAAAATGAGAATATAACCATAACAACCATACAAAAATATACCGCTAAGTGGCCGCTAATGGCTGAGAAGTGAACTCCGCTATTTATGGTCTGATTTCTTTCATTTTTGGTGTACGTGAAGAAGTATCTTTCCATCATACATTGCCCAAGTTTGAATAAGATAACCCAACAAACAACTGAGAAAATATAATAATAATAATAATAGGTAGTAGGTTGGTAGACAGCAACCACCCAGGGAAGTACTACCGTCCTGCCAGATGACTGTGAAACAGAAACCTGTAACTGTTTTGCATGATGGTAGGATTGCTGGTGTCTTTTTTTGTCTCATAAACACGCTAGATAACAGGGATATCTTGCTACTCCAACTTACACTTTGGTCACACTTCACAGACATGCACATGCATATATATATTCATACATCTAGGTTTTTCTCCTTTTTCTACATAGCTCTTGTTCTTCTTTATTTCTTTTATTGTCCATGGGGAAGTGGAAAAGAATCTTTCCTCTGTAAGCCATGCGTGTCGTATGAGGCGACTAAAATGCCGGGAGCAATGGGCTAGTAACCCCTTCTCCTGTAGACATTTACTAAAAAAGAGAAGAAGAAAAACTTTATAAAACTGGGATGCTTGAATGTGCGTGGATGTAGTGCAGATGACAAGAAACAGATGATTGCTGATGTTATGAATGAAAAGAAGTTGGATGTCCTGGCCCTAAGCGAAACAAAGCTGAAGGGGGTAGGGGAGTTTCGGTGGGGGGAAATAAATGGGATTAAATCTGGAGTATCTGAGAGAGTTAGAGCAAAGGAAGGGGTAGCAGTAATGTTGAATGATCAGTTATGGAAGGAGAAAAGAGAATATGAATGTGTAAAAGCAAGAATTATGTGGATTAAAGTAAAGGTTGGATGCGAGAAGTGGGTCATAATAAGCGTGTATGCACCTGGAGAAGAGAGGAATGCAGAGGAGAGAGAGAGATTTTGGGAGATGTTAAGTGAATGTATAGGAGCCTTTGAACCAAGTGAGAGAGTAATTGTGGTAGGGGACCTGAATGCTAAAGTAGGAGAAACTTTTAGAGAGGGTGTGGTAGGTAAGTTTGGGGTGCCAGGTGTAAATGATAATGGGAGCCCTTTGATTGAACTTTGTATAGAAAGGGGTTTAGTTATAGGTAATACATATTTTAAGAAAAAGAGGATAAATAAGTATACAAGATATGATGTAGGGCGAAATGACAGTAGTTTGTTGGATTATGTATTGGTAGATAAAAGACTGTCGAGTAGACTTCAGGATGTACATGTTTATAGAGGGGCCACAGATATATCAGATCACTTTCTAGTTGTAACTACACTGAGAGTAAAAGGTAGATGGGATACAAGGAGAATAGAAGCATCAGGGAAGAGAGAGGTGAAGGTTTATAAACTAAAAGAGGAGGCAGTTAGGGAAAGATATAAACAGCTATTGGAGGATAGATGGGCTAATGAGAACATAGGCAATGGGGTCGAAGAGGTATAGGGTAGGTTTAAAAATGTAGTGTTAAGTGTTCAGCAGAAGTTTGTGGTTACAGGAAAGTGGGTGCGGGAGGGAAGAGGAGCGATTGGTGGAATGATGATGTAAAGAGAGTAGTAAGGGAGAAAAAGTTAGCATATGAGAAGTTTTTACAAAGTAGAAGTGATGCAAGGAGGGAAGAGTATATGGAGAAAAAGAGGGAGTGGTGAAGCAATGTAAAAAGAGAGCAAATGAGAGAGTGGGTGAGATGTTATCAACAAATTTTGTTGAAAATAAGAAAAAGTTTTGGAGTGAGATTAACAAGTTAAGGAAGCCTAGAGAACAAATGGATTTGTCAGTTAAAAATAGGAGAGGAGAGTTATTAAATGGAGAGTTAGAGGTATTGGGAAGATGGAGGGAATATTTTGAGGAATTGTTAAATGTTGATGAAGATAGGGAAGCTGTGATTTCGTGTATAGGGCAAGGAGGAATAACATCTTGTAGGAGTGAGGAAGAGCCAGTTGTGAGTGTGGGGGAAGTTCGTGAGGCAGTAGGTAAAATGAAAGGGGGTAAGGCAGCCGGGATTGATGGGATAAAGATAGAAATGTTAAAAGCAGGTGGGGATATAGTTTTGGAGTGGTTGGTGCAATTATTTAATAAATGTATGGAAGAGGGTAAGGTACCTAGGGATTAGCAGAGAGCATGCATAGTTCCTTTGTATAAAGGCAAAGGGGACAAAAGAGAGTGCAAAAATTATAGGGGGATAAGTCTGTTGAGTATACCTGGTAAAGTGTATGGTAGAGTTATTATTGAAAGAATTAAAAGTAAGACTGAGAATAGGATAGCAGATGAACAAGGAGGCTTTAGGAAAGGTAAGGGGTGTGTGGACCAGGTGTTTACAGTGAAACATATAAGTGAACAGTATTTAGATAAGGCTCAAGAGGTCTTTGTGGCATTTATGGATTTGGAAAAGGAGTATGACAGGGTGGATAGGGGGGCAATGTGGCAGATGTTGCAGGTGTATGGTGTAGGAGGTAGGTTACTGAAAGCAGTGAAAAGTTTTTACGAGGATAGTGAGGCTCAAGTTAGAGTACATAGGAAAGAGGGAAATTATTTCCCAGTAAAAGTAGGCCTTAGACAAGGATGTGAGATGTCACCGTGGTTGTTTAATATATTTATAGATGGGGTTGTAAGAGAAGTAAATGCGAGGGTCTTGGCAAGAGGCGTGGAGTTAAAAGATAAAGAATCACACATAAAGTGGGAGTTGTCACAGTTGCTCTTTGCTGATGACACTGTGCTCTTGGGAGATTCTGAAGAGAAGTTGCAGAGATTGGTGGATGAATTTGGTAGGGTGTGCAAAAGAAGAAATTAAAAGTGAATACAGGAAAGAGTAAGGTTATGAGGATAACAAAAATATTAGGTGATGAAAGATTGGATATCAGATTGGAGGGAGAGAGTATGGAGGAGGTGAATGTATTTAGATATTTGGGAGTGGATGTGTCAGCGGATGGGTCTATGAAGGATGAGGTGAATCATAGAATTGATGAGGGGAAAAGGGTGAGTGGTGCACTTAGGAGTCTGTGGAGACAAAGAACTTTGTCCTTGGAGGCAAAGAGGGGAATGTATGAGAGTATAGTTTTACCAACGCTCTTATATGGGTGTGAAGCATGGGTGATGAATGTTGCAGCGAGGAGAAGGCTGGAGGCAGTGGAGATGTCATGTCTGAGGGCAATGTGTGGTGTGAATATAATGCAGAGAATTCATAGTTTGGAAGTTAGGAGGAGGTGCGGGATTACCAAAACTGTTGTCCAGAGGGCTGAGGAAGGGTTGTTGAGGTGGTTCGGACATGTAGAGAGAATGGAGCGAAACAGAATGACTTCAAGAGTGTATCAGTCTGTAGTGGAAGGAAGGCGGGGTAGGGGTCGGCCTAGGAAAGGTTGGAGGGAGGGGGTAAAGGAGGTTTTGTGTGCGAGGGGCTTGAACTTCCAGCAGGCGTGCGTGAGCATGTTTGATAGGAGTGAATGGAGACGAATGGTTTTTAATACTTGACGTGCTGTTGGAGTGTGAGCAAAGTAACATTTATGAAGGGGTTCAGGGAAACCGGCAGGCCGGACTTGAGTCCTGGAGATGGGAAGTACAGTGCCTGCATTCTGAAGGAGGGGTGTTAATGTTGCAGTTTAAAAACTGTAGTGTAAAGCACCCTTCTGGCAAGACAGTGATGGAGTGAATGATGGTGAAAGTTTTTCTTTTTCGGGCCACCTTGCCTTGGTGGGAATCGGCCAGTGTGATAAAAAAAATAATAAAAAAAAAAAAAATAATAATAATAATAATATCTTTATTTGCTACACGTACATGTACATGGTATGCAGGCCTAGCTGACATCAGTGACATACTACTGTATAGAAAGCTGCTTGTTATGCAGAGTATTTCAAGAAAATTAGGTCAGTGCCCCAGGGTAACACCCACACTAGTCGACTAACACCCAGGTACCCATTTACTGATGGGTAAACATAGACAACAGGTGTAAAGAAACACGCCTAATGTTTCTACCCTGGCTGGGAATCGAATATTTACCAAAAATCATATATGGCTAACCCAAGCCAGGTACTAAAAATAAGCCACGTTGACTTTTTTGGGTTATCCTAGGTTCTCTACACATATGCGTCTATGTGTGATAATCTTTAGAGAAAATAACTTTTGTTTCATGTTTATGGTGCAGAACGAGTGTATATCACAGTTGTCCGTGTGCTATACTCTGTTTTCTCTAATATAAGCCCCCAAGACAGGGATAGGAGAATGGTATTTGTATACCATATCCTCTTCATACCTCCGTTGAACTGCTCGGTGTTATGCCAAATATTATTCATTCTGGAGTATTTAACATGTTTTATGTTATTTATATTGTTTCTTATGTCATATTAGATCAATTGTGATAGGCAAATAAGCTGTAGTGTTGATATTAGCGTAATAATAAAGCATATTCTCCTGCTTCATGAGACTGAGCTCATGGTAACCGACAGTGGCTTTAAAGCCACCTTATCTTTAATGGATAATGTACTGTGTAGGTGCTCTACATAATGAGAAGCATTTCTTTTATTCATTGGAACCATGGCTAGGGCTAAAAGTAAGCAGGTTAAAACAATAAATGGAGAAAAAGAAATTGGAATGACTTATGCAGCAAGTAGCGCCACCACACAGTACCAGCAGGTTGGTGTGGCGACCCTGGAAATTTGAAATTATGCTAGCGAAAATTAGTGCCGAATAACTGAAGGAACCGAATAACTGATTGCCGGATTTGTGATGGCGGACCTGTACCTTGACATACATAATGTCTTTCAGAAAACTGAATATAGTGGAACCCCAGATTTTGTACTTAATCCGTTCCAGAAGGTCATTCTAAATCTGAAATGTATGAAAACTGAAATAATATTTCCCATAAGAAATAATGGAAATCCAATTACAGTGGACCCTCGGGTAACAGCATTAATCCGTTACAGAGAGCTCACCTTTAACTGATTTTGCTGTTAGCTGAATTAATTTTCCCCATAAGAAATACACTAATGGAAATCCAATTAACCCGTTCCAGACCCCCAAAAGTATTAAACAAAATAATTTTTTTTACATGACATGTACATTTCCCTACACAGAAAACAATGAGACATGCACAATAAAAAATACTGAAATGACACTTACCTTTATTGAGGACTTATTGATGAGATGGGAGGAGGGCAGAGGATGGAGGAGTTTACAATTTGGAAGGGGAATCCCCTTCCATAAAGACTTCAGGTAACAAGTCCTTTTCTGGGATTACCTCCCTTCTTTGTTTTTTAATGCCACTAGGACGAGCTTGAGTCACTGAACCCCTGTCACGCCAAATATCTGTCCAGAGAGCTCTGTTTCTGGCGTCTCTTAAAGATTTCCCTAAAATGGGACACAATAGTGTCACTATACATGTTGCCAATAAAGCCTGCAACAGCTGTGTCAGGGTAATGTTCGTCCATAAGTGCTTGCACCTTTGTCCACACTGTACAAATGTCCTTAATCTTTGACGAACGCAACTTCCTCCATCTCTCTTCCTCCTCCTCTGAAGGAAATTCTTGAGCTGTGGTCTGTTGCTGTTGCACCTGAAGCTCTTGCAACTCTGTAGTGGTTAGTTCTTCATCGTCGTCCTCCACCAATTCTTCCACATCCTCGCCACTAACCTCCAACCCCATGGACTTCTCCAATGCCACAATAGATTCCACAACTGGCATAGGCTTCTCAGGGTTAGCCCCAAACCCTTCAAAATCCCTCTCTTGTACACATTGTGGCCACAATTTTCTCCAAGCAGAGTTCGAAGTCCTGCAAGTCACTCTTAGGGTCAATTCAGTGTCTGAGGTCACTTCAAAGCACTTTTGAAACACTGCTTTGGTGTACAGTTTTTTGAAGTTTGAAATGACCTGCTGGTCCATGGGCTGGAGGAGAGGAGTGGTGTTAGGAGGCAAAAACTTCACTTTAATAAAACTAAACTCCCCCACAATTTGCTCTTCCAAGTCTTGAGGATGTGCAGGAGCACTGTCCATTAACAGGAGGCACCTGAGTGGCAATTTATTTTCCAGGAAGTATTTTTTCACACTGGGGCCAAACACGTCATAGAACCAATCGAGGAAAATGCCCCTAGTGACCCATGCCTTACTGTTTGCTCTCCACATCACACACAATTTAGTCTTGACGACACTGTTTTTCTCGAACACACTCGGAGTTTCAGAGTGATACACGAGTAAAGGCTTCACTTTGCAATCCCCACTAGCATTACTACAAAACATGAGAGTTAGCTTGTCTTTCATAGGCTTGTGTCCTGGAAGTGCCTTTTCCTCCTGAGTAATGTAGGTCCTGTTTGGCATTTTCTTCCAAAACAGGCCTGTTTCATCACAACTGAGCACTTGTTGGGGTTTTTAATTTTTCAGCCTCTATGTACCCCTTAACCCTTTGACTGTTTCAGTCATGTATATACATCCTATGAGCTACTGTGTTTGACGTATTAATACGCATAAATTCTAGTGGCTTCAAATCAAGTGGGAGAAAGCTGGTAGGCCTACATGTGAGAGAATGGATCTGTGTGTGGTGGGTGTGCACCCTGTGATTTTTGGGGACTCAGTGGTGCATTGTGGGAACGCCATCTTGGTAGTCCATTTTCACCATGCCTCGCGGTAAGAAGTACGTACCTCACTCCTCAGTGGATTGGAGGTCTTTTGTTCCCAGGTGATAGCTCTAACAGCGATGGAAGTGCCAGTTAAAGTGAATTTCATGGTTTTGGAGAGGGTGTGACCGAAAGCAGTGCCCAGGATAACGTAATTAGTGATGAAAATCCAGATGACCCACAACCTTCCACCTCTGGTGCTGGGCCATCTCATTCACGTTCACCTGTACCAGGATGAAAGAGGAAACTATTTGCCCGTGTACAAGACTCAGATGTGAGCAGCGAAAGTGATAGTGATTTCAAAGCTATTGAAAGCAGTTCTAGTTGCGACAGTGAGGGTGAATATTCTCCAGTGAAATGGCAGTATGTATGACGCAGCATGCATTCTGGTAATGTGCCATATGCTCTTCCAAGGGAAAGGAGTAAATCTCGGAGTACATCCCGTGGCACTACACCATGAACTGATAGTGAAGATGACGATACTGTTACAATGGGGATGAATGATGTGCGTGGGGCAGCAGGTGATGTTGGCGACATGAGTCATATGGCACCAGCAGCGGGCCATGCTACTAACTCAGCACAGCCACAACCACCCTCAACCACCCCCACATTCCCACAACATCCACAACCACAACCTGCACAACCACAACCTTCACAACCACAACTACCTGTAAATATTCAGTACTCACCAGCAGACTGCATCTGGGATTGGCAGCAAGGTGACAATTTTGTTCCCAATCCCCATCACTTTGAATATGGCCATTATGTACACTTGGGAACAATGCTACTGAACTGGAATGCTTTCAGTCCCTGACACTATTGTCAGGGAAAGCAATACATACTTCGAGTACACCATAATGCTTATGCCACGTGTATAAGCACAGTGTCAACACATACTGGTCGAGAGACCGCCTGATTTCAACCCCAGCTTTCAGTGACATTATACCAGTGAATCGATTTGTGCCACTGTTACGTATGCTACATTTTTCAGACAAAACAAGGCCTGACAGAAGCGACAGGTTATGTAAGATCAGGAATGTGTTCATGTACCTGAAACAAAAGTGCTGTATGTATTTTTATCCCTTCAGGAAGCTTGTTATTGATAAGTCTTTGATTTTGTTCAAAGGTAGACTCTCATTCAAGCAGTATATACCAAGCAAAAGGAAATGCTTTGGTATAAAGTTATTTGTACTGTGTGATTGCAAAAGTGGTCTGGTTTTGGATATAATTGTGTACACTGGCAGTAATACATTGCAAGATACCAGGAAGTTACTGGGTATCTCTGGTGATGTGGTTAAAACAATGATGGAACCATATCTTGGTAAGGGGCATATTTTATATACTGATAACTGGTACACAAGCCCTTTACTCACTGATTTCTTGTGAGTGAACATGAGAGACGTATGTGGCACAGTGCGTGGAAATCGTAGACATATGCCTAGGTTTGACGCAGGCACTCGTAGAGGTGAAGTTCAGGAAATGCCACCAATGACGTCACGGTATTTCGGTGGCATGACAAACGTGATGTCACGTTGTTGACATCAGTTCACTGACACAAAATGGTAGACACTGGCAAGCAGAATAGAGAGACCAATGAGCCCATTTTAAAACCTGCAGCTGTGATGTACTACAACCTCATTATGCACTTAGTAGACAAATGTGACATGCAAACTGGGTTTACTGATTGTGTTTGTAAGAGTTATAAGTGGTACGTAAAACTTTTTCTATCTTCTTGACATTTCCATGATGAATGCTTATAATATGTATAAGCTGAAGACCAACAACAAACTCAAATATGGTGAATTTCATTTGTCAATTATCAGACAAATACTGTAATATTCAAGTACCAAGGAACAAAACTTGCAATAGACCAGCGCCCACAAAATCACCAACACATGCCATCTTGTCTGAGGCCTGGTGATCACTACCCCATACCATTGCCTCCTACTACTTTCAAGAAAAATGCTCAGAAGAGGTGTTATGTCTGTGCACATACCACAAAACACCCACAAAAACACAGAGACACTCGTTTTATGTGTGAGGAGTGTAAAACCCCATTGTGCATACACTCATATTTCAAAGAATTTCACAAGCTGCAGCAGTTCTAGGAAAGTGACCAGTGACTGTACATATGTATATATACAGGTCTCCCTCACCATTCGCGTTTTCAACTTTCGCGGGCTTCACACATTCGCGAATTCCCAACCGCCAAATTCCCAGCCTCCAAATTCCCAGCTGCTAAATCATATTTAAGTTTCCCCCCACCTACGAGTCCCTACTACCCTCCCTCCTACCCCAGCAACTGGCAGCCAGCCGTCCCGCCAGTGTGGTGAGTGTTTTGTTTGTTCATTATTCGCTATTAAACCACAGTATAAATAATGTAAACCCATTCATAACTGCATATTGGAATGGCTATTCGGACAGGTATTGGATGGTGACATCATGTGTTTACTCTTGAGAACAGCAAAGAATCGAACATTTCTGCTACTGCTAATAATAACAATAGTAATAATAATAATAATAATAATAATAAATACGATAGAATTGAAGAAGGAAATTGTACAAAAATACGAGGGAGTGGTTGACACATCGTCAGTGTGGCTTTGTTTATGCTGGAGTGAGCATTAGTTTCGGTGCTCTTCCAAATATTTCACAATAATTCATTGTGTTTGGTGCTTGTAGACTGAGTGAGACTGGAGTGGTAGAGGCAGTGGTTGAGGAAGCGGTTGAGGCAGTGGGTGAGGTTGTGGGTGAGGCAGTGGGTGAGGCAGTGGGTGAGGCAGCGGTTGAGGCAGTGGGTGAGGCAGTGGGTGAGGCAGCAGTTGAGGCAGTGGGTGAGACAGTGGGTAAGGCAGCATTTGAGGCAGTGGGTGAGGCAGTGGGTGACTCAGTGGGTGACTCAGTGGTTGAGGCAGTGGTATTTAATAATGTACATGTTATTAATAATAATAATAATAATAATAATAATAATAATAATAATAATAATACATGTTATTAATAATATGTATTATTATTATTATTTTTAACATGTTATTAAATACCACTGCCTCAACTGCTACCTAAACCGCTGCCTCTACCAGTGCCTCAACCACTGCCTCAACCACTGCCTCAACCACTGCCTCAAATACTGCCTCACCCACTGTCTCACCCACTGCCTCACCCACTGCCTCAACCACTGCCTCAACCACTGCCTCAACCACTGCCTCACCTACTGCCTCAACCACTGCCTCTACCATTACCTCACCCACCGCCTCACTCACTGCCTCAACCACTGCCTCAACCACTGCCTCAACCACTGCCTCACCCACTACCTCACCCATTGCCTCACCCACTACCTCAACCGCTTCCTCAGCCACTGCCTCTACCACTCCAGTCGCACTCAGTCTACAAGCACCAAACACAATGAATTATTGTGAAATGTTTGGAAGAGCACCGAAACTAATGCTCACTCCAGCATAAACAAAGCCACACTGACAATGTGTCAACCATTCCCTCGTATTTTTGTACAATTTCCTTCTTCAATTCTATCATATTTATTATTATTATTATTATTATTATTATTACTACTACTACTACTATTGTTATTATTTAGCAGTAGCAGAAATGTTTGATTCTTTGCTGTGTTCAAGAGTAAACACATGATGTCACCATCCAATACCTGTCCGAATAACCATTCCAATATGCAGTCATGAATGGGTTTACATTATTTATACTGTGGTTTAATAGCAAATAATGAACAAATAAAATACTCGCCACACTGGTGGGAGGGCTGGCTGCCAGTTGCGGGGGTCGGAGGGAAGGTAGTAGGGACTCGCAGTGATTGAGGAAGTGATTGAGGAAGTGGTGGAGGCAGTGGTGGAGGCAGTGGTAGAAGCAGTGGTGGAGGCAGTGGTATTTAATAACATACATGTTATTAAACCATAACATGTATGTGTTTAGTACAATTTACGACGTTTTCATGTATTTTATGATTGTTCATGGTTCAACAAGTTAAGGAAGCAGTATTGTATTATATTTCCCTACAATATATTGGGGCACCAGACATTCGCGCTTTTTCAGCAATCGCGAGGCTCGTGATCCCCTAACCCTCGTGAATGTTGAGGGAGACCTGTATTATAGAACAATAGTAATAAACATTTTTTTATATTGTTAGTTGTGTAAACAAGTTTTATAAACAATATGATAAAACTAGTGTTTTTGCTATAATTGTGTTACATTCAATGAATATACAGTGGACCCCCCTGTTAATGATATTTTTTCACTCCAGAAGTATGTTCAGGTGCCAGTACTGACCGAATTTGTTCCCATAAGAAATATTGTGAAGTAGATTAGTCCATTTCAGACCCCCAAACATACACGTACAAACGCACTTACATAAATACACTTACATAATTGGTCACATTCGGAGGTAATCGTTATGCGGGGGTCCACTGTATATATGAACATTGCACCATACTTTGGTCTCACAGGCCACATAAGTTATGTAAAAAAATAAAATAAGTGAAAAACACAAGAAACCTTCGAATGCAAGTAAACCAAAGTTTACCGGGTGAGCAGCATTCGCCGCTGTTGCCATACACGGCTCATTTTCTGCCAAATTTACGCCTCTATATCAAGGTAAGTACTGATCGCAAAAATTTTTTGGGGGGGCTTAAAACAATCGGAAAATTAATCTTAAAATTTTCATTGGAAAAAATAATGTTTTTTTCCGAATATTTTTCGACACCAGGAGACACCTCAGGATCTGGGGTTGCGACAGTCAAAGGGTTAAAGTCCTGCACATACTTTTCAGCCACTTTTTTGTCAGAACTGGCAGCCAAACTATGCCTTATCAAACTGTGTATGCCACTACAATTCTTAAATCTCTCGCTAGTAAAATCCCACGTACAAATGCCCGTGCCGGGGACTACCTAGATGGGAATTTCCCAAATTCCTTCTATCTTGTACCAACTAAGCCCACGGAAGTCACCGCGATCATAAAGTCACTTAAAAATAACTCTGGGAATCTGTCTCACGTCCCACCATTATTGTACAAGCGAGCGGCCCATGTCCTTTCGCATGCTATTACATTACTTTTTAACCCTTTCAGGGTCCAAGGCCCAAATCTGGAGTCACGCACCAGTGTCCAAGAATTTAAAAAAAAAAAAATTTTTATTTTTTCTTATGAAATCGTAGAGAATCTTTTTGTGAAGGTAATAAAACAAAAAGTACGAAATTTGGTGGAAAATTGACGAAATTATGCTCTCGCGAATTTTGATGTGTCAGCGATATTTACGAATCGGCGATTTTGCCGACTTTGACTCCCATTTTAGGCCAATTACATTATTCCAATCAACCAAAATGTTAGCTATTTCACTAGTATTACTTCTATTCTATCGATTGAGCACAAGAAATTGCCAAGTCAACTGTTTCAACTACAAAATAAAGTGATCGGAAATTGTTAATTTGGCCAATTTAACACAAAGTTCAAAATATTCCAGTTTCAAAATAGGGTCCAGAATGAACAATGTAGGCATTCCTTGCACTAAACTAACATTTCCTCTGTTCATTAGTTATGTTTTGAGGCTTTACAAATAAATTCCATTTTTATTTTTTATTCACATAATGAATTTTTATTCACACCAAAAAATAGAAGATTTACTGTTATGCAATACTGTAATAATTGTATAAATATCATCACCATATTTGTGAATGTATATTAGACCCACCAGCTGACGTGTATTAGATGTGTGAGGTCGTTTGTTTACTCTTGAATATCGGCAAAAATTTAACATTTCCACTACTTTGAGCTCAGTTTCAAGCCATTTCCAATGCTAAAACCAATAAAAATCATCTCTATTTCTGTAATATGTCTTCCATTCTATCAAATGAGACCAAAAAATCGCAAATACAACTATAAAAAACATACGAAAAAACACTGCAAAGTTGCTGTTTTAATCGAAAAATCATGATTTCATTTTTTTTCTCTCATTATACACAGTGTGCTGCAGGATCTGTTTTATGTGGTGCACACATACCACATAGATGTATTCTCTCATATCTAGGCCCAAATGTACCACTCACAGTTTATCAGAGTGAGCTGAGCTCATGGCGTAGATCTACGGTTTGGACCCTGAACATAAAGCCGTAGATCTACGGGACGGACCCTGAAAGGGTTAACAAGACACTAGAAACTAGCACTTTCCCGAAACTACTCAAGACAGCAAGGGTTACACCAATACATAAAGGTGGTGACCCTACAGACGTAAACAACTATAGGCCAATATCAAACTTACCATTGCTATCCAAAATCTTTGAGAAACTCATGCACAGGAGACTATATTCATTTATAACGTCACAAAACATACTCAACCCCTGCCAATTTGGATTCAGGAAAAATAAAAGCACTAATGATGCAATTGTAAAAATGCTAGACCTGCTTTACACAGCATTGGAAAATAAGGAATATCCACTAGGAATTTTTATTGACCTAAGAAAAGCATTTGACACAGTAGACCACAGCATCCTACTCCACAAACTTGACCACTATGGTATAAGAGGCCATGTGCTTGCATATTTTAAATCCTACCTTTCTAATAGGTATCAGTATGTCACCATTAAAGACACAGCCTCATCAATATGGCCACTTGATACTGGAGTTCTGCAGGGAAGTGTCCTTGGACCCCTGCTCTTCCTCATTTACATCAATGATCTTCCAAACATATCCCAACACCTGAAACCCATTCTCTTTGCTGACGACACGACTTATGTCATCTCCCACCCTAATCTTGCCACTCTCAACACCATTGTTAACGAGGAGCTGCTCAAAATATCGACTTGGATGACAGCCAATAAACTTACACTTAACACTGGCAAAACCTACTATATTATGCTTGGTAGCAGAGCAGGTGTTGCGCAGCTTAACATTAAGATCAACAACACTCTAATTGCCAGACATAATGAAGGCAAATTCCTTGGCCTATACCTTGACAACAACCTAAATTTCGGCACCCATATCCAACACAAACAAAAAAAGTATCCAAAACGGTGGGGATCCTCTCCAAGATACGATACTACGTACCGCAAACTGCCTTTCTCACACTATACCATTCACTTACATATCCATACCTCACCTATGCTATCTGTGCTTGGGGTTCAACTGCAGCAACACACCTAAAGCCAATAATAACCCAACAAAAAGCCGCAGTAAGACTAATCACTAAATCCCATCCCTGGCAACACACCCCC
Organism: Cherax quadricarinatus; assembly: GCF_038502225.1. NCBI lineage: Eukaryota > Metazoa > Arthropoda > Malacostraca > Decapoda > Parastacidae > Cherax > Cherax quadricarinatus. The sequence goes on along the minus strand of NC_091300.1, from coordinate 23,272,720 downwards.
CCCACTCTTCATAGATCTAAACTTACTCCCTGTTCAGAACATCCACACTTACTACTGTGCAATCTATATCTACAGGACCTTAAATTCCAATATTAACCTTGACCTAAAATGCTTTCTTGATAGTTATGACAGGATCCACAGGCATAACACCAGACACAAACATCTCTATGACATTCCCCGTGTTTGACTAAACCTTTACAAAAATTCAATGTATTTCAAAGGACCTGAAATCTGGAACACCCTACCTGAAAACTCTAGAACTGCAGACACATTCATCACTTTCAAAACTACAGTTAGAAAACATCTTATCTCCCTGATCCACCCCAACAACTAACTACATGATAACCACCTGGTGGTTCACAATTACACTCACTCACCCACTGACTATAGACCCAGAAATACTAATCTTAATCTTAAAATAATAAATCCTAACTAGTCATAAGTTTGCCTATGATACTCCAATATAGACACCTTGTATTGTGCCAAAACAAAAGCATTCACATTGCTAAACTCACAAATTATGATGTAGTCACTTAGCCTTAATACCATAATCTGTAAGGATTTAATGCTAAGAATTAATCTAAGTCTGCTCGAAATGCCTAGCCATGCTAGGTGTCCTAGTGGCCCCCTCTGTAATTAGTATTTTATAACATGTAAACCACACAATATCCAAAACCTGTAAACCCCACATTGTAACCCTTATAGAGAATAAACTTGAATTGAATTTGCTGGCCTTAAATTCATCAATATGAGCACTATTTGGAAGCATTTTCTTAATTAGATCATCATGAAACTACTTTGCCTTTTCACATATTACTGACTGAGAAACTCTATCTCCTGGTAACCGTTTCTCGTTGATCCACACCAACAACAGTCTCTTCACATTTTCGAGTGCTTGTGATCTCTGTTTTGTAAGCATACTTGCACCTTTCGCAACAACAGCTTCCTTGACTGCCTTTTTGTTGCCAAGATAGTAGTGATGATTGATAGTAGTGATGATTGAATAAAAATACTAATGATGCTATTATACACATGCTAGAACATATATACACTGCAATAGAG
>NC_091300.1:23224158-23266658 GCF_038502225.1 Cherax quadricarinatus | reverse complement strand
CATACTTTGTAACCGCTCTGAGAACATTAGTCAGTCAGGCGTCATTACCACAGGTCTTAGTGATCATTTCATCATTTACTGCACCAGGAAAATAACTAGGGATAGGATAGGCCTACACAGGACAATAAAAATGAGGTCAACTAGAAACTACAGTAAAGAAACACTGGTAAATAGGCTACACAATTGTGACTGGACAGAGATAACAAGTTGCACGGACGTAAACGATGCCTGGGAAAAATTCAAAACAATGTTCACTACCATCCTTGATAATATTGCACCAGTTAAAGAGGTTAGGATTAAACGAAGAACTGAACCCTGGATGAATACTGAGATATTGGATAATATGAAATTCAGAGACCAGCTGCTAAAAAGATTTAAAGCAAACAGACAGGATATTGCAGCACTAAATGAATTCCAAAGGGTGAGGAACAGAGTACAGAGACTTATAAAAGGAGCAAAGGCAAAGCACTACTGCTCAAAAATTGAAGAGTATAAGCATAACCCCAGAAAGCTCTGGCAACAACTAAAACAGTTGGGGTATAGCCATAAGCCAGTAGATAGGTCTAACATAGTACTCACTATCGATAATGAGGTATGCCACGAAACATCTAAGGTGGCAAATTGCTTTAATTCCTACTACACATCTGTTGCATCAACACTAGTAAGTAAACTACCAGCTGCATCAAATACCTTTAACACAGACTCTGATAAGTTTCAAACATACTATACCAATAAAGGGGTAACCCCAAACAGTTGTCAACTAGTAAGTGTATCTCATGACTTTATTCAAAAAGAACTAAGCAGGTTAAACCCAACTAAGAGCACAGGCCCTGATAACATCCCGTCTAAGTTCCTAAAAGATGGTGCTTCTGAACTGTCAATCCCTATTGCTCACATAATAAATCTATCAATCACCACTAATACAGTACCGGAGGGGTTCAAGGAGGCCAGAGTCACTCCTATCTTCAAGAAAAATAGTAGGTCTGATGTAAGCAACTATAGGCCTGTTAGTATACTCAGTATAATATCTAAAATTCTAGAGAGGGCGGTGTATTCTCAAGTAGTTAAGTACCTTAATGACAACATTCTCCATAGCTATCAATCGGGCTTTAGAAGATCCTACTCAACCGACACCTCCCTTATTAATCTGATGGATTACCTGAGAACTGAAATGTCAAAGGGGAACCTCATAGGCATGGTAACCTTAGACCTGCAAAAGGCCTTCGATACTGTCAACCACAATATATTATGTAATAAACTTCAAGCTATTGGTATAGGTTCTGTACACTGGTTTAAGTCCTACCTTAGCAACAGGAGACAAATAGTCAAAATCAACAAAACAGAATCAGAACCCCTGCCGATAACATGTGGAGTTCCCCAAGGTAGTATTCTGGGTCCCTTATTATTCTTATGTTATGTCAATGATATGCCTATCAGTGTCAAGTGCAAACTCCTACTGTATGCAGATGACAGTGCTCTGTTAGTGTCAGGTAAAGACCCACAAGATATTGCTAATGTTTTAACACTGGAACTGGAGTCCTGCAGCAAATGGTTAGTAGACAACAAACTATCATTACACCTAGGGAAAACTGAAGCCATTCTCTTTGGCACGAAACATAAACTGAGAAGGGTAAATAATTTTAATGTTCAATGTAATGGGGAGCCCATCACTTTGGTTTCATCAGTAAAATATTTGGGAATCCCCTTTGACCCATGCATGTCAGGAGAATTGATAGGGAACAGTGTAGTAAAGAAAGCGAATGCCAAACTGAAGTTCCTGTATAGACAAGCACAGTGTCTACCTACTGAGGCTCGCAGGACCCTATGTCTAGCCCTTATACAATGCCATATGGATTACGCTTGCTCTTCTTGGTACTCTGCCTTGACAAAAAAACTGAAAGATAGACTGCAAATCACCCAGAACAAAATCGTAAGATTCATCCTGGGGCTGGGACCAAGAGAACATGTAGGCCAGGATGAATTACAGCAGTTGGATATGCTGAATGTTGAAGACAGAGTAAAACAACTGAAGCTAAATCATGTTTATAAAATTGCTCACAAACAATGTCCAGAATATCTTGCTGTCAATTTTGTCAAGGTTGGGAACCAAAGCAATCATAGTACTAGGGGGAGAGAGCACAACTTTGTAGTACCCACAGTCAGTGGCCAGGCTTCAAACACCTTTTATTGTACAGCAATAAAGGAATGGAACAGACTACCCGCACATGTCAAAGCCAGTCATAGCGTGAACCAGTTCAAGAAGAGTGCCAAAAGGTGTCTGATGAATGTAGCTACAGAAAGGGAGGGGAATGATTTTCTATTTTTTAGCTAACATACGTGTAAATTTTACCTTATTCCTTGTAATGACCCTCGTATTGTAGATAGTCTTAATGACCTTGGTGTAGCAGATAGTCTTTTTAGTATGATAATAAGATGTTATCTTCATTGTAGAATAATAAGAAAATATTATAACCTTTATACTATAATAATAAGGTAAAAGGACCCCAATGGAAATAAGTCACTCTGTCTGACTTTTTTGGGTTATCCTAGGTTCTCTACACATATGCTGCTATGTATGATAATTCTATGTAACTGTATTTGTGTATACCTGAATAAACTTACTTACTTACTTACTGACACAGTCTTGTGGCTCTCTCTGAGACAGAGAGCTAGATGGACAGACAGGGAGCTTGACAGACAGACAAATAGACAGACAGAAATGTTTATGTACCAGCAAAAACAAAGGGAGGGCGATGGTCATGTAATATTACCCTCCTTTACGCTCATCAAAGTCAGCTCTTATCAGATGTTATCTCCCCTTATCTTGTCACTGTCATGGGGTGGACTTTTTTTTTTCTTGCTTCAAGGGAACAATATTATTACATCATCTTCTTCTTCCTCCTCCTCCTCCTCCTCTTCTTCTCCTCCTCCTCCTCCTCCTCCTCCTCTTCCTTCCCTCCTCCTCCTCATCCTCCTCTTCCTCCCCTCCTCCTCCTCCATTGCTTTTGGTCTCAAACTCCTCCAAATCATGAAATTGATCTTCACTGACACTTTCATCTGTGTTAGAGCATCACTTGGGAAGAGAAGAGTCCCAGATTTGCTGGGGAATCACATATTTCTTACCGCTAGACATGCTGAAAAATGACAACTGAAATGGCATTCCCACAATGCACCACTGGCTCCCCGATTTTTTTTATATGGTGCACACTGACCATGGAGACCCATTCTCTCACATGTGGGCCTACCAGCTTTCTCCTGCTTGATTTGAAGCTGCTAGAATTTATGCGTATAAATACGTCAGAAACATTGGCTCGTAAGACGTATTTATACGTCGGAAACAGTCAAAGGGTTAAGCAGTTACAAGCACTAAAAACAATGCAATAATACAAAATACAGTGGACCCCCGCCTTATGATATTAATCCGTTCCCGAGAGCTCATCGTAAGCCGAAATTATCATAAGGCGAATTAATTTTCCCCATAAGAAATAATGGAAATCAAATTAATCCTTGCAAGACACCCCAAAGTATGAAAAAAAAAATTTTTTGCCACATGAAATATTAATTTTAATACACACAAACTGAAGAAGACATGCACAATTACTACTTTACTAAGAATAGAATACATGACATTTACCTTTATTGAAGATCGGGTGATGATTGATGGGATGGGAGGAGGGGAGAGTGTGGAAGTTGTTGTTGTTTAGAAGGGGAATCCCCTTCCATTAGGACTTGAAGTATTAAGTCCTTTTCTAAGGTTACTTCCCTTCTTCCTTTAATGCCACTAGGACCAGCTTGAGTCACTTGACCTCTGCCGCACAACAAATCTGTCCATAGAGCTCTGTACCTCCCGTTCCTTTAAGACTTTCCTAAAATGGGCCATAACATTGTCATTGTACAGATTGCCAACACAGCTTGCAGTGCCCCTTAGTGGAATTTTTGTATGGTTTTTATGGTTGTATTCTCATTTTTTTGGTCTCAATTAACAGAATGGAAGATATATTACAGAAATACAGTGGACCCTCAGTTATCGGCCATAATCCGTTCCAGAAGCTCTGCCTAAAACCGAAATGGCTGAAAACCAAAATAATAATTCCCATAAGAATTAATGTAATTACGATTATTCCGTTCCAGACAAAAATATTCACCAAAAAAATAAATTTTTTAACAATTAAATCAGTATTACATACCTTTATTGAAGACTAATGCTGGCTTCTGGAATGCCTGCTACACTCCTTGTATGCCTGCTACACTCCTTGCATGCCTGTTACACTTCCTGCATGCCTGCTACACTCCTTCCATGCCTGTTACATTTCCTGCATGCCTGCTACACTCCTTGCATGCCTGTTACACTTCCTGCATGCCTGCTACTCCCTGCATGCCTGTTACACTTCCTGCATGCCTGTTACACTTCCTGCATGCCTGTTACACTCACAGCATGCCTGGTACACTTCCAGCATGCCTGGTACACCTCCAGCATGCCTGGTACACTCCCAGCATACCTGGTACACTCCCAGCATACCTGGTACACTCCCAGCATGTCTGCTACACTCCCAGCATGTCTGCTACACTCCCAGCATGTCTGCCACACTTCCAGTATGCATGCTACACTCCCAGCATCCCTGCTACACTCCCAGCATGCCTGTTACACTCCCAGTATGCCTGTTACATTCCCTGCATGCCTGTTACATTCCCTGCATGCCTGCTACACTCCCAGAATGCCTGTTACACTCCCTGCATGCCTGCTACACTCCCAGCATGCCTGCTACACTCCCTGAATGCCTGCTACATTCCCTGCATGCCTGCTACACTCCCTGTATGCCTGCTACACTCCCAGCATGTCTGCTACACTCCCTGCATGCCTGCTACACTCTCTGCATGCCTGCTACACTCCCTGCATGCCTGCTACACTCCCTGCATGCCTGCTACACTTCCAGCAAGCCTGCTACACTACCTGCATGCCTGCTACACTCCCAGCATGCCTGCTACACTCCCAGCATGCCTGCTACACTCCCTGCATGCCTGCTACACTCCCAGCATGCCTGCTACACTCCCAGCATGCCTGCTACACTCCCAGCATGCCTGGTACACTTCCAGCATGCCTGGTACACTCACAGCATGTCTGCTACACTCACAGTATGCCTGGTACACTCCCAGCATGCCTGGTACACTTCCAGCATGCCTGGTACACTCACAGCATGCCTGCTATACTCCCAGCATGTCTGCTACACTCCCAGCATGTCTGCCACACTTCCAGTATGCATGCTACACTCCCAGCATCCCTGCTACACTCCCAGCATGCCTGTTACACTCCCAGTATGCCTGTTACATTCCCTGCATGCCTGTTACATTCCCTGCATGCCTGCTACACTCCCAGCATGCCTGTTACACTCCCAGAATGCCTGTTACACTCCCTGCATGCCTGCTACACTCCCAGCATGCCTGCTACACTCCCTGCATGCCTGCTACACTCCCTGCATGCCTGCTACACTCCCTGCATGTCTGCTACACTCCCAGCATGTCTGCTACACTCCCTGCATGCCTGCTACACTCCCTGCATGCCTGCTACACTCCCTGCATGCCTGCTACACTTCCAGCAAGCCTGCTACACTACCTGCATGCCTGCTACACTCCCAGCATGCCTGCTACACTCCCAGCATGCCTGCTACACTCCCTGCATGCCTGCTACACTCCCAGCATGCCTGCTACACTCCCAGCATGCCTGCTACACTCCCAGCATGACTGGTACACTCCCAGCATGCCTGGTACACTCACAGCATGTCTGCTACACTCACAGTATGCCTGGTACACTCCCAGCATGCCTGGTACACTTCCAGCATGCCTGGTACACTCACAGCATGCCTGCTATACTCCCAGCATGTCTGCTACACTCCCAGCATGTCTGCTACACTCCCAGCATGCCTGCTATACTCCCAGCATGCCTGCTACACTCCCAGCATGTCTGCTACACTCCCTGTATGCCTGGTACACTTCCAGCATGCCTGGTACACTTCCAGCATGCCTGGTACACTTCCAGCATGCCTGGTACACTTCCAGCATACCTGGTGCACTCCCTGTATGCCTGCTACACTCCCAGCGTGCCTGCTACACTCCCAGCGTGCCTGCTACACTCCCAGCGTGCCTGCTACACTCCCAGCGTGCCTGCTACACTCCCAGCGTGCCTGCTACACTCCCAGCGTGCCTGCTACACTCCCAGCGTGCCTGCTACACTCCCAGCGTGCCTGCTACACTCCCAGCATGCCTGCTACACTCCCAGCGTGCCTGCTACACTCCCAGCGTGCCTGGTACACTCCCAGCATGCCTGCTACACTCCCAGCGTGCCTGCTACACTCCCAGCGTGCCTGCTACACTCCCAGCGTGCCTGGTACACTCCCAGCGTGCCTGCTACACTCCCAGCGTGCCTGCTACACTCCCAGCGTGCCTGCTACACTCCCAGCGTGCCTGCTACACTCCCAGCATGCCTTAAATTCCATAGTGTTTCTCACTTTCTTTACCACAGGAACTCTACCAGGAAATTTCTTTGATACAATATCTGAAATTTTGAGACTATCCACAGTTTACCTGGAGTTTACCTGGAGAGAGTTCCGGGGGTCAACGCCCCCGCGGCCCGGCCTGAGACCAGGCCTCCTGGTGGATCAGAGCCTGATCAACCAGGCTGTTGCTGCTGGCTGCACGCAAACCAACATACGAGCTACAGCCCGGCTGATCCGGAACTGACTTTAGGTGCTTGTCCAGTGCCAGCTTGAAGACTGCCAGGGGTCTGTTGGTAATCCCCCTTATGTGTGCTGGGAGGCAGTTGAACAGTCTCGGGCCCCTGACACTTATTGTATGGTCTCTTAACGTGCTAGTGACACCCCTGCTTTTCATTGGGGGGATGGTGCATCGTCTGCCAAGTCTTTTGCTTTCGTAGTGAGTGATTTTCGTGTGCAAGTTCGGTACTAGTCCCTCTAGGATTTTCCAGGTGTATATAATCATGTATCTCTCCCTCCTGCGTTCCAGGGAATACAGGTTTAGGAACCTCAAGCGCTCCCAATAATTGAGGTGTTTTATCTCCGTTATGCGCGCCGTGAAAGTTCTCTGTACATTTTCTAGGTCGGCAATTTCACCTGCCTTGAAAGGTGCTGTTAGTGTGCAGCAATATTCCAGCCTAGATAGAACAAGTGACCTGAAGAGTGTCATCATGGGCTTGGCCTCCCTAGTTTTGAAGGTTCTCATTATCCATCCTGTCATTTTTCTAGCAGATGCGATTGATACAATGTTATGGTCCTTGAAGGTGAGATCCTCCGACATGATCACTCCCAGGTCTTTGACGTTGGTGTTTCGCTCTATTTTGTGGCCAGAATTTGTTTTGTACTCTGATGAAGATTTAATTTCCTCATGTTTACCATATCTGAGTAATTGAAATTTCTCATCGTTGAACTTCATATTGTTTTCTGCAGCCCACTGAAAGATTTGGTTGATGTCTGCCTGGAGCTTTGCAGTATCTGCAATGGAAGACACTGTCATGCAGATTCGGGTGTCATCTGCAAAGGAAGACACGGTGCTGTGGCTGACATCCTTGTCTATGTCGGATATAAGGATGAGGAACAAGATGGGAGCGAGTACTGTGCCTTGTGGAACAGAGCTTTTCACCGTAGCTGCCTCGGACTTTACTCTGTTGACGACTACTCTCTGTGTTCTGTTAGTGAGGAAATTATAGATCCATCGACCGACTTTTCCTGTTATTCCTTTAGCACACATTTTGTGCGCTATTACGCCATGGTCACACTTGTCGAAGGCTTTTGCAAAGTCTGTATATATTACATCTGCATTCTTTTTGTCTTCTAGTGCATTTAGGACCTTGTCGTAGTGGTCCAATAGTTGAGACAGACAGGAGCGACCTGTTCTAAACCCATGTTGCCCTGGGTTGTGTAACTGATGGGTTTCTAGATGCGTGGTGATCTTGCTTCTTAGGACCCTTTCAAAGATTTTTATGATATGGGATGTTAGTGCTATTGGTCTGTAGTTCTTTGCTGTTGCTTTACTGCCCCCTTTGTGGAGTGGGGCTATGTCTGTTGTTTTTAGTAACTGTGGGACGACCCCCGTGTCCATGCTCCCTCTCCATAGGATGGAAAAGGCTCGTGATAGGGGCTTCTTGCAGTTCTTGATGAACACAGAGTTCCATGAGTCTGGCCCTGGGGCAGAGTGCATGGGCATGTCATTTATCGCCTGTTCGAAGTCATTTGGCATCAGGATAACATCGGATAGGCTTGTGTTAATCAAATTTTGTAGCTCTCTCATAAAAAATTCATTTTGATCTTCGACTCTCAGTCTGGTTAGCGGCTTGCTAAAAACTGAGTCATATTGGGACTTGAGTAGCTCACTCATTTCCTTGCTGTCATCTGTGTAGGACCCATCTTGTTTAAGTAGGGGCCCAATACTGGACGTTGTTCTCGATTTTGATTTGGCATAGGAGAAGAAATACTTTGGGTTTCTTTCGATTTCATTTATGGCTTTTAGTTCTTCCCGCGATTCCTGACTCCTAAAGGATTCTTTTAGCTTAAGTTCGATGCTTGCTATTTCTCTGACCAGTGTCTCCCTACGCATTTCAGATATATATACATGAATGAATTGTTTTTTAAGGACTGCAACCCAATAATGATTAATGTTTTCATAATAATATAGAGTTACATCTCAAAAACATATAAGTATCTTCATGTATTATGTTCATTAGTTATGTGTAAATTCAATTGCTGTAATAGTAACGAATAAAGTTACAGAAAAGGGAGATTTTTTTTATAGCTAACAAGGATCCCAATGGAAATAATCACTTTGTCTGGCTTTTTTGGGTTATCCTAGGTAATCTACACATACACTGCTATGTATGATAATTTGTGTAACTGTATTTGTGTACCTGTACCTGAATAAACTTACTTAACACTCGTGTACTCATGGCTCAGTTGATAATGCACTCGTGTATTCAGTGTGTGATTCAATCCCTGGCATGGCAGGAAACACTGGGCATGTTTCCTTACACCTGCTGTCCCTGTTTCCCTAGAAGTAGGTACCTGGGTGTTGGTCGATTGGTGTGGGTCGCATCCTGGGGTACAAGATTATGTACCCCAATAAAAAAAAAAACTTTTTTGGGTTATCTTTGGTAATTTACATACGTTACTACGTATAAATGTAAATCACCTAAATCTGCGCAACTGTACTTACTTGACCCCTCAAGGAAGGTTCCTTGATGTTGGTGAGGGGCTCTTGATTTAGGGAATTAGATCTGTGCTCCAGTTCCCCGAATTAAGCCTGAATGCCTTCCACATCCCCCCCCAGGCGCTGTATAATCCTCCGGGTTTAGCGCTTCCCCCTTGATTATAATAATAATAATGTACTTACTTGACTGTACCTAAATAAACTTACGATGGCAGGATAAGCATGGGATGCTCAATAAACTAGCCACTGAGGCGGCAAATCAAAAATAAAATAAATACTGTCTTCATGATTATCAAATATTACTACAGGTCACAGAAGGTTTACGACCATACTCTTAAAATTACAATAAAACTGATAGTACAAGTTATACCAAAGCTAATAGTGGTGATGTGGGATAAAGTAGCAAGTTGATGGTTGTTGTTGCTGTTAAGGGCTACCAAGGATCGTGCCCACGAGTCCACAACTTCTTTATTTCTATACAGTGGCCCCCTCGAAGGAGGTTCCTTGACGTTGGTGAGGGGCTAAATAAGTAAGCAAGCAAGTTTATTCAAGTATACACAAATACAGTTACATAGATTATCATACATAGCAGCATGTGCGTAAAGTACCTAGGGAATTAGATCTGTGCTCCAGTTCCCTGCTATGTATGATAATTCTATGTAACTGTATTTGTGTATACCTGAATAAATTTACTTACTTACTTACTTACTTACCTTCCATCCTCCCTACATGCGCTGTATAATCCTACAGGTTTAGCGCTCCCCCATGATTATAATAATAAAGGACCCTAATGGAAATAAATCACTGACTTTTTGGGGGGGTTATCCTAGGTTCTTTACATATATGCTGCTATGTATGATAAGCTATGTAACTGTATTTGTGTATACCTGAATAAACTTATAATAATCTATACAGTGGCGTATTGAACATTATTATTATAATCAAAAAGAAGCGCTAAGCCACAAGGACTATACAGCTGGCGTATTGAACAAATACAAATAAAATTTTGCATTTATTTATGTGGTACAGCGTATTTTACATGTAAAAATAATTAGGAACAAAAAGAAGTAATTACGGCCTTAGGGCCATAAGAACCCAAATACCGGAACTATCGAATATAGGGAACACTGCCACCCAAGGACTCCCAATTGAAACAAATCACCGACTTTTTTGGGTTGTCCTAGGTAATTTACACTATGTGCGACAATTGTACTTATGTGTGCCTGTGCCTAAATGAACCTACTTAAGCATAACAAGGGGTAAACACTAAACCAGCAGAGTTTATAGATTATTATTATAATCAAAAAAGAAGCGCTAAGCCACAAGGACTATACAGAGTTTATAGAGCAAGGCATGAAGAGGGTCCAATTCCTTGAATTGAGAGAAAGTAAACTCCAGGGTGCGACGTACATTACTGGCCCACCCGGCTCACACACTGAGTACTTGGGTTTTAGTGGACTGGTGAGAGTCGCATCCTGGGCAAAATTGACCAAATTTGCCCGAAATGCTCTGCATAACAAGGTGCTTTCTATATAATAGTTTCTTATAATCATGGGAGAGCGCTGAACCGGTAGGATTATACAGCGCATGTGGGAGGAGGAATGGAAGATATTCAGAGTTCAGGGAACTTGAGCACAGATCCAATTCCCTACTTAAAGAGCCCCTCACCAGCGTCACGGAACCTCTCCTGGGGGGTCTATATAGTAGTATGTCATTGATGTCAGGTCTGTATGTATACCTTGCACATGTAGAAATAATTATCATTATTATATTATTAAGGGTAACGACGGTCTTGAGGTCGTATAAACCTAACAGCTAAAATATGACTCGAACCCACGCAACACCCGACATAGATTGCCTTGAGGGCAGCGCATGCGAGGTCAATTTTATTAAATTCCTAGGGAACGCTAAACCCGTTGGGAAGTCATCACACAACGCCTGGGAAATGGAAAGCATTCAAGCTTAATTCAGGGAACTGTAGCCCCGGGTAATGTCGAAATGGCATGGGGGTTAAGGTAAGTTTATTTATTCAAGCTTCAACGCAGTCCAGAGAAGATAAGATAAGATAAGATTTCGTTCGGATTTTTAACCCCGGAGGGTTAGCCACCCAGGATAACCCAAGAAAGTCAGTGCGTCATCGAGGACTGTCTAACTTATTTCCATTGGGGTCCTTAATCTTGTCCCCCAGGATGCGACCCACACCAGTCGACTAACACCCAGGTACCTATTTGCTGCTAGGTGAACAGGACAATAGGTGTAAGGAAACGTGTCGGAATTTCCACCCGCCGGGAATCGAACCCGGGCCCTCCGTGTGTGAAGCGGGAGCTTTAGCCACCAGACCACCGGGCCAGACCATCATGTAAAAGGAACGCGGCGCTACAGTTAGCAGAGATAGGGAAATTGCACAGCATTCTTTTTTAGACAAAGAGAAAAGATCAAAACAAAGGAATGGTAGAGAGGACAGGTGGGCAGTAAAATAGGGCATACCAAACCAGGCATCAGCCCGTCAAGGCCGAATAAGCAAACAAACACGAAGGCAGTACTGGAGAAGCCAGGGGCGTGTACACCAGGGGACATACCAGGTAGTACACCACCAGTGGTACTAAGAACATAAGAACGAAGGAACACTGCAGCAGGCCTACTGGCCCATGCGAGGCAGGTCCAAGTCTCCTACCGGCTTAAGCCAATGCACCCAACTTTCATATTGTCGGTATTTTATACCTTTTTGCACAACTTGTCAGACACTGCAACATCATGGAATCTTGGTTCAGAGGACATCTACAAGACCTTCTTCACGGCTGCTGCAACTAACCCATCTCTTTGGGAAGGACCTACTTCCACTGGGGAATCCCGCCTACCAGTGACTTTGCCCTCGTCTGCTGCCCGTCCCTATCCACTGACGCCTATATAACCGCCAGTCTTCTTGCCTTTGCTCCAGATTCTCCTCCACCACGATGCTGTGAACACTAGCTCCAAGGCTGAGGGACTGATTACCTCATCTTTTGTATATAGTTCTACTGTCTTATTATGTCCTAGAATCTGTATTGATAAAGCCACTGGATGGCGAAACGTCTACAATAAAGATTTCCAGATGTTGCACATGTGTCTTAACTTTCATCATCTAGTCAGGTCAGGCCACATTGACTTAAGGGAGGAACACGGCAACCGACCTGGTAGCACAAGCTATCAGGTCCAACTCACACCCACCCACATCCACTCATGTATTTATCCAACCTATTTTTAAAGCTACACAACGTTCTGGCCTCTATAACTGTACTCGGGAGTTTGTTCCACTCATCCACAACTCTATTACCAAACCAGTACTTTCCTATATCCTTCCTGAATCTGAATTTTTCCAACTTAAAACCATTGGTGCGAGTCCTGTCTAGGCTAGATATTTTCAGCACACTATTTACATCCCCTTTATTTATTCCTGTCTTCCATTTATACACCTCAATCATAACCCCCCTAATTCTACGTCTTTCTAGAGAGTGCAGATTCAGGACCCTTAGTCTATCCTCATAGGGAAGGTTTGATACATGGGATCAACTTTGTCATTCTCCTTTGTACATTTTCCAGAGCATTTATATCCATTCTGTAATACGGTGACCAAAACTGTGCAGCATAATCTAAATGAGGCCTAACCAAGGATGTATAGAGTTGAAGAACAACCTGAGGACTCCTATTATTTATGCTTCTTGATATGAAGCCAAGGATTCTATTAGCTTTATTGCGAACACTTATGCACTGTTGTCTTGGTTTCAGATTACTGCTAACCAAAACTCCTAAATCTTTTTTGCAATCCATAATATTAAGATCCACATTATTTAGTTTATCTGTGGCATGGTTATTGTCCTGTCCAACATTTAGAACTTTGCATTTGTCTATATTAAACTGCATCTGCCACTTCTCCGACCACTGCAAAGTTTATATGTGGCATGGTTATTGTCCTGTCCAACATTTAGAACTTTGCATTTGTCTATATTAAACTGCATCTGCCACTTCTCCGACCACTGCATCAGTCTATTCAAATCTTCCTGGAGTGCTCTAATGTCCTCGTCAGAATGAATTCGACGGCTTATTTTGGTGTCATCGGCAAACTTGCTGATGTCGCTCTTTATGCCCTCATCTATGTCGTTTATGTAGATTGTGAACAGCAGGGGGCCCAACACTGACCCCTGTGGAACACCGCTCGTGACGCTTCCCCACTCTGATTTCTCCCCATTTATGCAAACTCTCTGCTGCCTATTTGTCAACCATGCCTCTATCCAGGAAAAAATTTCTCCTCCTATTCCATGTGCCTTAATTTTCCTCATTAGTCTCTGATGTGGGACCCTGTCAAAAGCCTTACTGAAGTCCATATACACAATATCATATTCATTACCATGATCTACCTCCTCAAATACCTTAGTGAAAAAAATTAATAAATTCCTAAGGCAGGAACGCCCCTTTGTAAAACCATGCTGAGATTCGTTGATTAATTTATGCTTTTCAAGGTGGCTACGAACTGCCTCAGCAATTACTGATTCCATAAATTTTCCCACTATGGAGGTTAGGCTTATTGGTCTATAGTTCGAAGCTAAGGACCTGTCACCTGCTTTGAAAATAGGTATCACATTTGCCATTTTCCACTTATCTGGCACCATGCCAGTTTGTAGTGATATGTTGAAAAGATTAGCCAAAGGTTTGCTAAGCTCCTCTTTACATTCCTTTAGAACCCTTGCATACAGTTCATCAGGGCCTGGGGATTTGTTAGGTTTTAATTTATCTATTTGCCTAAGGACCATGTCACTTGTGACCCTAATCGTGCACAGTTTATTATCGTCCTATTCTACATAATTTATCATTTCTGGAATATTGCTGCTATCCTCCTGTGTAAAAACTGAGAGGAAGTATGTGTTAAAAATTCTACATTTCCTTATCACTGTCAGTGAGCTGACCCGAGGAACTTTTGAGTGGGCCTATCTTGTCCCTGATCTTACTTCTGTATACCTGAAAGAATCTTTTTGGGTTAGTCTTCGATTCTCTTGCAACTTTAACCTCATAATCTCTTTTCGCTTTTCTAATTCCCTTTTTTATTTCTCTCTTTAACTGAATATAACGATTTCTTAATTGCCCCTCTCCTCTTTTGATTTGCCTATATATGCCTCTCTTTTGACCAATCAGATATTTTAATCTATTGTTCATCCATTTAGGATCATTTTTATTTGATCTGATTTCCCTATTTGGTACATAATTTGACTGAGCAGCTAGAACTATGCGCCTGGAAAGCGTCATATTGGCAACCATCACCACCTACCTGACCCTTAGTCAGGTCATTCCAGTTCAGCCAACCTAAGCAATTTTTCAGTCCTATGAAATCGGCCAAGCGAAAGTCAGGGACGGAGACTTGATTGCCATTATTAGGGGAATTCCATGATATATTAAAACTGAGTGATTTGTGATCACTTTCCCCAAGCTCATCATTAACCTCAAGATTATTAATTAGTGTTTCCCTACTGGCAAGAACCAATTCAAGGAGGTTATTTCCCCTAGTTGGCTCTGTCACAAACTGTTTTAAAAAACAATCCTGGATCGTATCAAGAAAGTCACCTGACTCTAAATTTCCTGTCAAATTGCTCCAGTCAATCTGTCTATAGTTGAAATCTCCCATTAGCACAACATTTTCGTATGTAGATGCCTTACGAATTTCGTCCCATAGAAGCTTACTGCACTCCCTATCAAGATTTGGGGCCCTGTAAATCACACCCAAAATTAGTTTTTCTCGGCCCTCGAGAAGCTGTAACCAAACAGATTCAGTGGCTGACGCTTCTAATTTTATATCTTGAACATTAAAATGGTATAAAATACCGACAGATTGTTAGGTAAGACACATATGCAACAGTTAGGTATCTATTTCGAAACGTTTCGCCTACACAGTAAGCTTCTTCAGTCGAGTACAGAAAAGTTGATAGAAGCAGAAGAGACTTGAAGACGATGTAATCAGTCCATCACCCTTAAAGTTTTGAGGTGGTCAGTCCCTCAGTCTGGAGAAGAGCATTGTTCCAAAGTAGGCGAAACGTTTCGAAATAAAGATACCTAACTGTTGCATATGTGTCTTACCTAACAATTTTATATCTTGTCTAACACAACAATTTAAATTGTCTCTGACATACATCGCTACTCCACCACCCTTCCTGTTGACCCTGTCAGTGTGGAATAATTTATAGCCTTGTATGTGACATTCAGAGGGCATCTCTCTATCTTTCAGATTGAGCCAGGTCTCTGTTATAGCAATAATATCTATGTTTCCTGCACTTGCAATTAATCTTAGCTCATCTATCTTATTTCTTATACTCCTGCTATTAGTACAGTAAACCTTAAGGGAGCTAGTCCCTTGCTGCCCTCTGCTGTCCCCCTTTGTTTGCTGACCTGATCTATTGTCTTTATTTATAACCTCATGCTGAATGCCTTTTATACATTTACTGTTTCCAACCCTAGTGTTGCAACCTGCTTGTTTCCCACACACACCCATACCTCTATCTTCTATCAGTTTAAAATCACAGGCATTTCACCAATGGCCTTCTCAATTGAGTTTGCAAGTGCTACCACCCCAGCCCCAGAGAGATGTACCCCATCCCTTGCATACATATCATGTTTGCCATAAAAGTTGTTCCAGTTGTCAATGAATGGGATTGCAAGTTCCTTGCAGTATCTGTCTAGCCAGCAATTTACACCAATTGCCCTAGACAACCATTCATTTCCTACTCCCCTTCTAGGCAAGATGCTACATATGATTGGGACCCCTCCCTTAGACTTAATGAAATCTATAGCTGACCTGTACTTATCTAGCAGCTCTTCTCTCCTACCCTTCCCAATATCATTTCCACCAGCACTGAGACAGATAATTGGCTTGTTCCCATTACCTGACATGATATTATCCAGCCTGTTAACTATGTCCCCAACACCAGCACACTCTATCTCTCATCTTCTTATTCCTATTACAAAAAGCATGGTCAATATATCTTACCTGAGAGTCACCAACCACAAGAATGCGCTTACCTCTGTTAGCAGGGGCAGTAGTACCCTTACCTTCACTGGCCACTGAAGTACATTCATCCTGAATGAAACACAAAGCGAGACAAAACATCCCACTTGGTAATTCCTGCCTCATATTTGCAAATATACAGGGTTTGAAATCAAATAAAAATGACAAAGTTAATTATGTCAGTGGGCTCCTAACAGAAGCGAATGCCATGTTTGGAGCATTTACAGAAACGCATACAAGGGATGTTTTGGACGGAGAGATATAGAAAACATGTATAGATGTGATAGAATCAATAGGTCACAGGGAGGAGTAGGAATCGATGTAAAGGATACTTTCTGTTGCACAGAAGTGCTGAATTCTACGAATGATATAGTAGAAATTTTAGGCAATAAAGTTGAAAATGGGAATTTGGTAATTATCCTAGTATACAAACCACCATCGGCAACTGCTGAGGAATTCACAAGTCAGTTAAGATAGATAGATAGCTATCTGGATAGGATAGAAAACCCTACACCAAATATTTTACTCCTTGGAGATTTTCATCTCCCTCATTTAAAATGGAAGATGGCGCAATGTAATGTTATACCAGAAATATATCCGGGAAGCACCCTGGCTCAACAGGCACATACCAGGAAACTAATGAGGCTTTGTGAAAAGTACTCTTTAAACCAACAGGTAGCTGATCCCACCAGAAATGAAAATACCCCAGATTTGATATTCACAAACAACAAGGAACTGATCAGAGACATAACAGTTTCCAAAACTATTTACTCTGATAATAACATCATAGAGGTTCAAATTAGTATTAACTCAGGAGTAGGAAACTGCATCACTAAAGTTAGAGATGGGATGTTCAGTAAGTTTAATTTTAACAACCATAGAATTGACTGGGAAAAAAAAAAAGAGCTATCAGACATACCCTGAGAATCAGACATGAGCACCCTAAATCCCCACCAGTGCCTAGAGAAGCTGAATACAGAAGCATACAAATTATGTATGAAACATGTACCATTGAGGAAACCCAGAAGAAGATCAGATATAGAGAGTGAGTGTAGGAGATGGTACAGAAGAAGAAAACAGGTTACTGAACTGCTTAAAAACACAAATATGCTACAACAGAGGAAAGATACACATAGCAGAGAGATCACTGAATTAGAGCAAAAACTTAGGATGTCATACCTCACAGAAGAAATACAAAGAGAACAAAGGGCCAGACAGGATATTGCAAGGAACCCAAAATATTTCTATTCCTACACAAAATCCAAGCTAAGAACTACCTGTAGAATTGGACCACTACTGACAGGAGACTGGTATACTGACGACGAACAGGAAATGAGTGAAATCCTAAAAGAACAGTATGAGTCGGTGTTCAGCAACTCACTAAATGACAGCAAGGTAGAAAATGCAGAAATATTTTTCACTCCAGAAGAAGGCTGCACAGACCAACTAACTGACATTAGTACAAATCCCATAGATTTCGAAAAAGAAATGGAAAACATGCCCACTCACTCAGCACCTGGACCAGATTCTTGGAATGCTCTATTTATAAAGAAGTGCAAAGTACCACTAGCATGAGCCCTCAGTATTCTTTGGAGAAAGAGCTTAGATTTAGGTGAAATACTGGAGGCCTTAAAGAGTGCAGACACGGCTCCTTTGCATAAGGGAGGTAGTAAAGCACTAGCTAAAAATTACAGACCAGCAGCCCTAACCTCTCACATCATAAAAATCTTCGAAAGGGTGATGAGACGGGAGGTTACAAATTTCATGGACCAGCACAACCAACATAACCCGAACCAGCATGGTTTTAGAGCAGGACGATCATGTCTATCACAGCTGCTGAACCGTTATGACAGAATTACAGAGGCACTGGAAGACGACCAAAACACAGATGCGATTTACACAGATTTTGCAAAGGCGTTTGACAAATGGGATCATGGAGTGATAGCACACAAAATGAAGGCCAAAGGCATTAAGGGGAAGGTAGGCAGATGGATTTTCGGTTTCCTAACACACACAACACAAAACGTAGTAGTGAACAGGGCAAGATCCAGCATCAGCGATGTCAAAAGCTCAGTGCCTCAAGGCACTGTCCTGGCACCTCTGCTGTTCCTCATCCTCATAGCAGACATAGACAAAAACACCCGGCACACTTTTGTATCATCATTTGCAGATGACACTAAAATAAGCATGAAAGTCAGTACAGTAGAGGACACTGAAGAAGTACAGGAAGACATAAACAGGGTTTTCCAGTGGGCAGTGGAGAACAACATGACGTTCAATGGTGATAAGTTGCAGCTGCTTAGGTATGGAAAGAATGAAGAACTCAAAAGGAGCACTATATACAAAACTCAAAAGGGTCACCAAATAGAACGTAAGGAACACGTAAAAGACCTAGGAATAATTATGTCAGCGGACCTTTCGTTTAAAGACCATAACAAGACAAAGATCACGACAGCCAGGAAGATGACGGGGTGGGTATTGAGAACTTTCAAAACAAGGGAAATAATGCCGATGGTGACACTCTTCAAATTGCTAGTGCTCCCTCGCTTAGAATATTGTTCAGTGCTGACGGCCCCGTTCAAGGCAGGAGAAATATCGGAGCTGGAACAAATACAGGGATCATTTACGGCTCACATTGAGCCAGTAAAGCACCTAAACTACTGGGAACGCCTGTAAGTCTTGAATATGTACTCATTGGAGCGGAGGAGAGAGAGGTACATGATAATATATACCTGGAAGGTACTCGAGGGCTTGGTCCCAAATCTGCACACTACCATAACAACATACTGGAGTGAGAGATATGGGAGGAAGTGTAAAATAAATCCAGTGAGGAGCAGGGGTGTGGTGGGGACAATAAGGGAACACTGTATCAACATCCGGGGTCCCAGACTTTTCAACATCTTACCAGAGGATATCAGAAACACTGCTGGAACAAGTGTGGAAGCCTTCAAGAGGAAACTAGACAAGTAACTTCACCAGGTGCCAGATCAACCAGGCTGTGATGGATATGTGAGGCAGTGGGCCTCCAGCAGTAACAGCCTGGTTTACCAGGCAAGCACCAGACGAGCCTGGCCCATGGCTGGGTTCAGAGAGTAGATAAACTCTTCTAACTCTTCAAAGGTATATCAAAGGTAAGGTATACACACAGTTAATTATCATACATAGCAGCATGTGTAGAGAACCTAGGATAACAAGAAAAAAGTCAAAGTGACTTACTTCCACTGGGGTCCTCTTAACCCTTAAACAGTCCAAATAGATAGACGTTCAGATCCGTAGTGCTCCAAAAGTAGATCTATGTTTTTTTTTACATATTTTCAAATATAACAAAAAAAAATGTAGATAAAAGTTTTTTTTACACATTTTCAAATGTAAAAAAAAATATTGAACATTTTTTTACATACTTTCAAATGTTGAAAAAACGTATATATACGTTTGGACCGTTTAAGGGTTAATACATTATTAAAAATCATTCTCCTCCCTTTCTGTCGCTACATGCATTAGACACCTTTTGGCTACCTTCTTGAACTGGCTTATGCTATGACTGGCTTTGACATGTGCAGGCAGTCTGTTCCATTCCTTTATTGCTGTACAATAAAAGGGGTTTGAAGCCTGGCCACTGACTATGGGTATTACAAAGTTGCGCTCTCTCCCCCTAGTACTATGATTGCTTTGGTTCCTAGCCTTGACAAAACTGGCAGGAAGATGTTCTGGACACTGAGCAATTTTATAAACTTGATTTAACTTCAGTTGTTTTACTCTGTTTTCAACATTCAGCATATCCAATTGTAATTCATCCTGGCCTACATGCTCTCTTGGACCCAGGTCCAAGATGAATCTTACCATTTTGTTCTGGGTGATTTGCAGTCTATCTTTCAGTTTTTTTGTCAAGGCAGAGTCCCATGAAGAGCAAGCATAGTCCATATGACATTGTATAAGGGCTAGACATAGGGTCCTGCGAGCCTCAGTAGGTAGACACTGTGCTTGTCTATAGAGGAACTTTAATCTGGCGTTTGCTGTCTTTACTACACTGTTCCCTATCAATTCTCCTGACATGCAAGGGTCAAAGGGGATTCCCAGATATTTTACTAAGGAAACTGAAGTGATGGGTTACCCATTACACCAGACATTAAAATTATTTGCCCTTCTCAGTTTATGTTTCATGCCAAAGAGTATGGCTTTTGTTTTCCCAAGGTGTGACAATAGTTTGTTGTCTACTAACCATTTGCTGCAGGACTCCAGTACCAGTGTTCTTACATTAGTTGCTGCAGAACTCCAGTTCCAGTGTTATTACATTAGCTATATCTTGTGGGCCTTTACATGACACTAACAGAGTACTGTCATCTGCATACAGTATGAGTTTGCACTTGACACTGATGGGTATGTTGTTTACATAACATAGGAATAATAAGGTACCCAGAACTCCACATGCTATCGGCAGGGGTTCTGATTCTGTTTAGTTAATTTGACAATTTGTGTCCTGTTGCTAAGGTAGGACTTAAACCAGGCTATGAAACCTATGCCGATAGCTTGAAGTTTCTTACATAATATATTGTGGTTGACAGTGTCAAAGGCCTTTTGCAAGTCTAAGGTTGCCATTCCTGAGTTTCCCTATCGACATTTCATTTCTCATGTAATCCATTAGGGAGGTGTCGGTTGAGTAAGATCTCCTAAAGCCTAATGGTATGGAGAATGTTGTTGTTATTATGATACTTAACTACTTGACAGTACACTGCCCTCTCTAGAATTTTGGATATTACACCAAGTATACTAACAGGCCTGTAGTTGCTGACATCAGACCTACTATTTTTCTTGAAAATAGGAGTAACTGTGAGCAATGGGGATTGGTAATTCAGAGGCACCATCTTTTAGGAACTTAGACAGGATATTATGCAGGCCGGTGCTCTAAGTTGGTTTTAACCTTAGTTCTTTTTGCATGAAGTCATGAAATATACTTGCTAGTTGACAACTGTTTGGGGTTACCCTTTTATTGTATAGTATGTTTTAAACTTATCAGTGTGTTAAAGGTATTTCAGGAAACCGGTAGTTTACTTACTAGTGTTGATGTGACAGTTGTGTAGTATGAATTAAAACAATTTGCCACTTCAGTTGTTTCGTGGCATACCTCATTATTGATATTTAGTACTATGTTAGATCTACGGGTTTACGGCTATACTCCAACTGTTTTATTTGTTGCCAGAGCTTTCTGGGATTATTCTTGTAAATACTCTGAGTTTTGAGCACAGTGCCTTGCCTTTGCTCCTTTTATGAGCCTCTGCACTCTGTTCCTCACTCTTTGGAATTCATTAACCCTTTGACTGTCGCAACCCCCAATCCTGAGGTGTCTCCTGGTGTCGCAAAATTAAAAAAAAAAAAAAAAAATTATTTTTTCTTATGAAATGATAGAGATTCTTTTCCCGATTGTAATGACACCAAAAAAACGAAATTTGATGGAAAACTGACGGAATTATGCTCTCACGAAGTTAGCGACCTCGGCGCTGTTTACAAATCGGCGATTTCGCCCACTTTGAGCCCTATTTTCGGCCAATTCCATTGTTCCAGTCGCCCAAACTCATAGCTATTTCTTTAGAACTTCATTTTTTCTATCGATTGAGTACAAGAAACTGCCCATTTACTGATTTCAACTACCTAATAATGTGGTCAGAAATTTGCAATTTGGCCAATTTCACGAAAACTAAAAAATATGACAATTTCAAAATAAGGTCCAGAATGAACACTGCAGACATTCCAGGCTCTAAAATAACGTTTCCTTTGTTCATCAGTCACGTCTCCAGGCCCCCTTGCTTTCTATTTTGAATTTTTATTCAAACAAAAAATATTAGACTTACTATTATGCAGACTACTGCAATGCTGTAATAACTGTATAAATAACATCAACCCATTCATGACTGCATATTAGAATGGCTAGTTGGACATTTATTGGACAATGGCATCATTTGTTTACTTTTGAACATTGGCAAAAATCAAACATTTCCCCTACTTTGAGCTCCATTTCTAGGTTCTTTTTATAGTAAAATCAATCAAAAACACCTCTATTTCTGTAATATGTTTTCCATTCTATCAAATGAGACCAAGAAAACGAGAATACAACCATAAATACTATACGAAAATAGACCACAAAGTCGGCATTTTAATTAAAAAAAACGGTCGGAGTTTTTTTTTCTCATTATGCACTGCATGCTCCAGGATTTTTTTTTATATGGTGCACACTGACCACACAGACCCATTCTCTCACATGTGGGCCTACCAGCTTTCTCCTGCTTGATTTGAAGCCGCTAGAATTTATGAGTATATATACGTCAAACACGGCACCTCGTAAAACGTATATATACGGCCGCGACAGTCAAAGGGTTAAGTGCTGCAATATCCTGTCTGTTTGCCTTAAAACTTTTTAGCAACTGGTCTCTCAATTTCATATTATCTAATATCTCAGTAGTCATCCAGGGTTCAGTTCTCCATTTAATCCTAACCTCTTTAACTGGTGCAATATTACCAAGGATGGCAGTGAACATTGTTTTGAAATTTTCCCAGGAATCCATTACGTCCGTGCAACTTGTTATCACTGTCCAATCACAATTATGTAGCATTTATTAGTATTTCTTTACTTTAGTTTTTAGTTGACTTCATTTTTATTGTCCTGTGTAGGCCTATCCATTCCCTAATGATTTTCCTGGTGCAGTAAATGATGAAATCATCACTGTTATGTTGTTGTTCATTTTTACTTCAATGGTACGGTTCTCACTAGTACATGTTCTAGTCTGGGGTAGCTTAAGTAAGGCCTTATAAAGTCTAGGGGAATACAGACTTCCCCCCCAACTTGTGAACAAGTTATGTTCCAGAAGGCTGTTTGTATCTTGAATTGCTTGTAAGTTGTTATTTTGCCATTTTTTTATTGTTACAATTATTATTATTGTTTTCTATCTGCGCCATTGTTCATTGAAAACTTAGACAATACTGTACAGTATCAGTAATGTATGGTTCTTAATACTAAAGCATATTTTAATAATAAATAATAAATACATAATAGATACAGTCTCTTCGTACTATGTCCGAATGTTCGTAACTCGAGTGTTTGTAAGTAGGGTAGCGTCTGTGCTTACATTCACAGCCCCATAACAATCACTAAGGCCTGTGGTAATGACTCCTGACTGATTAATGTTCTCAGAGCGGTTACAAAGTAAGTGATCGATTAAGGTGGCTGAGAACTGTGTGATCCGGGTTGGTGTATTAATTACGTAGTCGAGTGTAACTATTTAATCCCAGAATTTTTTTATACCTTTTACATAGCCTGTTATTTTGCTGTTGAAAACAGATGTTGAAGTCTCCCAGTATTACTGTCTTGCAACTGTTATCAAGTCTGGACAAGACTCCCGAAAAATCTTCTACGAACTGGTCATGGGTGGGAGGGCGGTAACTAGCTCCTACAAAGATGGGTTTTGTCTTGGGAAGCAACACTTCAAACCATAGTATCTCTAGTTTATTGTCATTTAAATCAGGGTCGAAGATTACTCCATTCATGAACTCATGAACAGTTCTGAGTATACCTGGGATATAGAGGAGGAAGCATTCTGGTGTACAATTACGTACTGCAATTCCATCCCATCCTCACTTTGTATCATTCCTTTCCCTACTCATTATACATCCGATGGTCAACTGATCACCATTTAAAAATTGTGCCTTGCTCCATTATTAGTTACAGCCATGTTTAGCATTCATTATAATTACATTCATGGGGAAACACTAAAACTGTTAAGGCCATACAGCACCTGGGAAGTGGTGATTAATCTGATTTGAGCCAAAGGGACAGATAGATCCAATTCCTTTATCATTAGCCCTTCACCAGCATCAAAGATGTGCACCCAAAGAAATAATGCAGGGAAACATAAAATTCTATTACAGCAAA
Organism: Cherax quadricarinatus; assembly: GCF_038502225.1. NCBI lineage: Eukaryota > Metazoa > Arthropoda > Malacostraca > Decapoda > Parastacidae > Cherax > Cherax quadricarinatus. Next base: position 23,242,500 of record NC_091300.1, on the reverse strand, counting down.
ATATAAAAATACGAATACGTATATGTACGTATGCACGAACATACACAAATCTGCAAACGAAAGCAAGTGTGAATATATGTACTTGTATATACGTATTGTTGTGCATATGTATACATGTACCTATGTAAATTATTGTATGTATGGATGTATACCTGTGTATATGTAGGTTAATATGTATGCATGCATATGTGCATGTAAATGTATGCAGACGTGTATGTATGTATACTTTTGCATATGATCAGACAAGATATTCTTTAGTTATTGAACAGAGTCCACCTATTCCAAGTGGCAAATTTGTACCTACACAGACTAAAATGTAGACTTATCTTCTTCCCATTAACCCTTTCAGGGTCCGTCCCGTAGATCTACGGCTTTACGTTCAGGGTCCAAACCGTAGATCTACGCCATGAGCTCAGCTCACTCTGTTAAACTGTGAGTGGCACATTTGGGCCTAGATATGAGAGAATACATCTATGTGGTATGTGTGCACCACATAAAATAGATCCTGTAGCACACTGTGTATAATGAGAGAAAAAAAATGAAATCATGATTTTTCGATTAAAACAGCAACTTTGCAGTGTTTTTTCGTATGTTTTTTATAGGTGTATTTGCGATTTCTTGGTCTCATTTGATAGAATGGAAGACATATTACAGAAATAGAGATGATTTTGATTTGTTTTAGCACTGGAAATGGCTTGAAACTGAGCTCAAAGTAGCAGAAATGTTAAATTTTTGCCGATATTCAAGAGTAAACAAACGACCTCACATGTCTAATACACACCAGCTGGTGGGTCTAATATACATTCACAAATATGGTGATGATATTTATACAATTATTACAGTATTGCATAACAGTAAATCTTCTATTTTTTGGTGTGAATAAAAATTCATTATGTGAATAAAAAATCAAAATGGAATTTATTTGTAAAGCCTCAAAACATAACTAATGAACTGAGGAAATGTTAGTTTAGTGCCAGGAATGCCTACATTGTTCATTCTGGACCCTATTTTGAAATTGGAATATTTTGAACTTTGTGTTAAATTGGCCAAATTAACAATTTCCGATCACTTTATTTTGTAGTTGAAACAGTTGACTTGGCGATTTCTTGTGCTCAATCGATAGAATAGAAGTAATACTAGTGAAATAGCTAAGAATTTGGTTGATTGGAATAATGTAATTGGCCTAAAATGGGAGTCAAAGTTGGCAAAATCACCGATTCGTAAATATCGCTGACACATCAAAATTCGCGAGAGCATAATTTTGTCAATTTTCCACCAAATTTCGTACTTTTTGTTTTATTACCTTCACAAAAAGATTCTCTACGATTTCATAAGAAAAAATAAAAAATTTTTTTTATGAAAATTCTTGGACACTGGTGCGTGACTCCAGATTTGGGCCTTGGACCCTGAAAGGGTTAAATTCGCAAGCCATTAACAATTGAAGCCATTCAGATGCAGCATAGTCGGGATATTTTATTGCATGAAATGCCATACAGTTTTAATAATTAGAGTGGTAAATCGGCCCCTACATACTCCAATAGCAATACCAACCATTTTCTAGGTATGATATGCCAGTGCTGAAATAATGAAGACAATCAGAAGAGGCTTTCTTAAGTTATTGCACAGAAACAAAATCCATAAATGGGTCATATAACATGGCTCATAAAGCACCTGCACATGTGAATAGTTGTGTGAACCTTTCCTTATTTTTTAAGTTGACTGGGTAAGGCATTCTCAAGTTATAAACAAACTCCGGAGGAAGAAAGTAAAATATGCAAAATCTAATATTTCTACTAGTACTTTGAACCCAATTTCAAGCTACTGTTTATCCTGAAATCAACCAAAATAATTTGTTTCAGTGGAATGTCTTCCATTCTGTCAAATAATACCAAGAGACAATAAAACCATAAAAAAATCCGATAAAGTGCCTCAAAGTCGCTATTTTTAACCCTTTGACTGTTTCGGTCGTATATACTATATGTCTTACGAGGTACCGTGTTTAACGTATATATATACTCATAAATTCTAGCGGCTTTAAATCAAGCAGGAGAAAGCTGGAAGGCCCACATGTGAGAGAATGGGTCTGTGTGGTCAGTGTGCACCATATAAAAAAAAATCCTGGAGCACGCAGTGCATAATGAGAAAAAAAAACTGACCGTTTTTTTTTTAATTAAAATGCCGACTTTGTGGTCTATTTTCGTATAGTCTCATTTGATAGAATGGAAAACATATTATAGAAATAGAGGTGATTTTGATTGGTTTTACTATAAAAAGAACCTGGAAATGGAGCTCAAAGTAGGGGAAATGTTTGATTTTTGTCGATGTTCAAAAGTAAACAAATGATGTCATTGTCCAATAAATGTCCAACTAGCCATTCTAATATGCAGTCATGAATGGGTTGACATTACTTGTACAATTATTACATTATTGCAGTAGTCTGCATAACAGTAAATCTTCTATTTTTTGTTTGAATAAAAATTCAAAATAGAAAGCAAGAGTAATATCAGGGAAAGGGGCCTGGAGATGTGACTGATGAACGAAGAAAATGTTATTGCAGAGCCAGGAATGTCCGCATTGTTCATTCTGGACCTTATTTTAAAATTGTTATATTTTTTAATTTTCGTGGAATTGGCCAAATTGCAAATTTCTGACGACGTTATTGGGTAGTTGAAATCGGTAAATGGGCAGTTTCTTGTACTCAATCGATAGAAAAAATGGAGTTCTAAAGAAATAGCTATGAGTTTGGTCGACTGGAACAATGGAATTAGTCAAAAATAGGGCTCAAAGTGGGCGAAATCGCCGATTTGTAAATATCGCCGAGGTCGCTAACTTCGCGAGCGTAATTCTGTCAGTTTTCCATAAAATTTTTTTTTTTTTTTGGTGTCATTACAATCGGGAAAAGATTCTCTATCATTTCATAAGGAAAATAATTTTTTTTTTTTTTTTTTTTTGAAATTTTGTGACACCAGGAGACACCTCAGGATTGGGGGTTGCGACAGTCAAGGGGTTAAGCAAACAAGGTCAGAGTATTGCTTTTCCAATAATAAAATGCATGGCATGGGATTTTTTAGTACTGTGCACATTCACTACACAGACCCATTCTCCCATATCTAGGCTAAAATTTGCCGCTCACAGCTCACCTGAAGGAGCTGTGCTCAAAACATAGATCTACGTGAAGGACCCTTGAATCAATAACGTAGATCTATGTGCAGTCACACAAAGGGTTAATAAAGCCCATAACTGCTGAAAATTTGAAGCTGAATCCAATGATTTCAATTTTTTTTTTTCTTTTAGCTATGTTAGTGAATTGTCAAAGTTGTCTCTACTCAATCTAGACTTACTGTGTACTGTACTATCTTGTTTGTAGGATGAATCAGCTGCCAAATGCTGAGTAGTTGAGCTAGAGGTTAGTAACAGTTGTGTTTCTGTACTTGCTATTTATTTGCCTAGTTCTTTAAAAAGAGACTGATTATTAGCTCCCGTGCCTTCTGCTAACCTGTGTATGCTAGATGTTTGAGGAAGTTGAGTTTTATCTACCTAGTTGTACGTGCTTGCTTGATGAGGTTAAGCTCCAACTCCAGATGTTTCTACTCACCTACATGAGGTGAGTAGAAACTTAGTTGTTTGGAGGGGGGGAGGGTGTCGAGATCCAGTGCCTGGCCTTCCTACTAGTTTTGTTTTTTCAACATGCTGAGAAAAAGCCCCTGGAAGCTGATATCTACATGTACAGTGGTACCTCGAGTTTTGAACAACTCTCAACTCGAACAATTATGTAAGTGTATTTTTTAAAGGGCCTTTGTAAGTGTATTTTTGGGGGTCTGAAACAGACTAATCTAATTTACATTATTCCTAATAGGAACAAATTTGTTCGATATCGGCACTTGAACAGCTTTCTGGAATGAATTAAGTTTGTAACTCGAGGTACCACTGTATTTGAGAGGGGTCGATAGTGCTGTATGACCCACCTGGGTTTAGCACTTTCTTGTAAATATAATAACTGACGGGGAGTCTAGCTCTAACTGCAGACTTTGTTACTTGTACAGTCATTTAAAGAGGTTAGGCAACAGCTCCTGGACCTATTACATGTCCAGTATTAGTATTTTGAGCAACCCTAATTGAAGCATTGCTTGAATTCATTTAGTACAGTATTCCATATATTTACCACCACTGAAATAGATTAATTCTGCAGTTTACAGAATAATTTAGTATTTACAACAAAAATACTTTTGCCTCAAATAACATCAATTCCAACTCACCATATATGAATTCTATCAAAAATTACAGCATAATTAGCCAAGGTTTGAGATAACAGAGGGGTAACATGTTATCAGGGTTGAAGTTAAACTACAACTGACTACACATGGAATTGTGGGCCTTGCCCAAATTCTCCAACATTTGCATATCCTATGTATATGATTTATTCTAGCTATCAACTATGCCAACAAAATGCCCTGAAACATATACAGTGGACCCTCAGTTAATGACATTAATCCGTTCCAGAGAGCATGTCTTTAACCGATTCTGTCGTTATCCGAATTAATTTTCCCCATAAGAAATAATAGTAATCCAATTAATCCGTTCCAGACACCCAAAAGTATTAAAAAAAAAATTTTTTTTTTGCATGAAATATACATTTCCCTACACAGAAAACAACGAGACATGCAGAATTAATACATAAATTATTATTATTATTAAAGATTAGCCAGTATTCTCCTGGCCCGGGCCTTTTCCAAGTGGTGGCCCGGCCTTGGCTCCCTCTTTAGGGAGTGTCTGAGACCTAAGTCTCCCATGGGAGGAGGCACAAGTACCTCCTCATCTTTGGGACCAACTGTCCCCAGGCCTAGCCACAAGCTAGGCCTCTCTGTTCTGCCATCCCCGCCCCAAGGGAGCTAATGGGAATGACAGTCTTATGAGCTAAAGGCTCGGGCTCAGGCACCTACCCTACCCTAGAAGGGTTAGGCATGGTATCGATGTTAATACATAAATAAATAATAAAATGACACTTACCTTTATTGAAGATGTATTGATGAGTGATGAGATGGGAGAGAATGGAGGAGTTTACAATTGTTTGGAAGGGGAATCCCCTTCCATAAAGACTTCTGGTAACAAGTCCTTTTCTGGGGTTACCTCCCCTCTTTGTTTTTTAACACCACTAGGACCAGCTTGAGAGTCACTGGACCCCTGTCGCACCAAAAATCTGTCCAGAGAGCTCTGTTTCTGGCGTCTCTTTAAGATTTCCCTAAAATGGAACACAATGCTGTCATTGTAGATGTTGCCAGTACAGCCTGCAACAGCTGTGTCAGGGTGATGTTCATCCATAAATGTGTGCACATAAGAAAGCATCAACACTGCAGCAGGCCTGTTGGCCCATACTAGGCAGGTCCTTCACAAACCATCCCACTAACAGAATCGTATTTGCCCAACTCAATCTTCAATGCTTCCCAAGCAATAAGCCTCGATAATTCTATTTACTCACGCGCAAGTCCCAATCAAATCAAATCGTGTGTGTGTGTGGGGAAGTACCCTGTCTGGTATGTGGGAAAGTACCCCTGGCTGGTGTTTGGGGAAGTACCCTGGCTGGTATGTGGGGAAGTACCCTGGCTGGTGTGTGGGGAAGTACCCTGGCTGGTATGTGGGGAAGTACCCTGGCTGGTGTACATAAAAAAGCAGTAACACTGCAGTAAACCTGTTGGCCCATACTACTACCCTCTACCACCATCACTACTGCCACCACTTTCGTATCTTTCTACAAATTTTTCTTGAATTCTATAGTGTTTCTCACCCTCTTTACCAAAGGGCTGGCACTAGAAGCTTTCTTTGGGCCCATGGTGGCTTATTTAACAGTTACTAGCACTAAAAAATGGAATAATACAAAATGTATTGCAAGTTTATCCTCACTGGCTTGTAAACAATAGCACACTGGCTGTACATGGAGTGTCCAGGTGCTCACTCTGCAGGGACACGTTCGGGATGATTGTCTTTGATAAATTAGACACATGTGCAACTCCTGGGTATCTTTATTGAGGAAACGTTTCGCCACACAGTGGCTTCATCAGTCCATACGTAGGAGAAACTTGAAGAACAGGAGGAGAATGAGGTAATCAGTCCCTCAACCTTGAATCGATGTGTTCAGTCCATCAATCTTGAATAGAATAAAGATACCCAGGAGTTGCACATGTGTCTAATTTATCAACATGTCGGTTCTCTGAACCATTCATCTACAAACGATTGTCTTTAACCGAGTTTTTTGTCGTTAACTGAGCCAATATTTTGACGAGAAAACGTGTCGTTATCCAATGACGTCGTTAACTGAGGGTTAACTGTATCTTAATACCTGAGGATTTAAAACAGGGGTCAGTGCTCCTGCAGCCCAGTCCATGACCAGGCTGTACAGTGTTGCCAATGGTCCACATCTCCCAAATTATGAAATTAATATTTCATGATTGTCCAATTGTTTTCTGAAGCAGTGGACCTGATCTACGGATGAAGAAGATGAGCAGACACTAAGAATGTGTGTATTGTAACCTGCAGTTCTAGAGTACAATACTGTACTGTATAAAAATTCTATAGTACTCTATGTAATTTTACTCACCTTTTCATGGTGGAGAGATGAAGTATAACTGCCATCGTCAATATTGATGACTAAGAATAACATTCTGAGTCATCAATAACATTTATTCCGAGTCAAAATAACATTTATTCTGAGTCAAAGAAGCTTTACAGCTTCTCTGACTACATTATGTGGTCAGGTGCAGAGGCCAGAGAAGATGTATATTTCTGAGAACCACACATTTTCTCTTAGCACCACCACTTGCTTTAGAAGCTACTGATAATAGCACCTTGGCTTTTATATTAATAGTCACACAAAATGCTTTAAATCCAGGGAAAATTAGAGACTGAATGATGAGTGTATGCATGAGTGAGCACAAACTGGCGTGGGTGGCCTACAGCTCGGGGAACAATGGAAATGTACAGGTTCTGGATATGGCCACTATGGCCTATACTGGACAGATAGAGTTAGACTTGCCCCAATGCTTCAGAAGACAACCAAACACTATTGCTATGGATAAAATGCAGAATTACCTAATATTGTCCAATACTTAAGGTCATATGTCTGGCCAATATTTTGTCCAAAATTGCCTAAATCTATTAATGAGAGGTTTTACTATATTTTTTATATAAAATTATCTTTTTCTTCTTCTTTCAACAAATCGGCCATATCCCACCGAAGCAGGGTGACCCAAAAAGAAAAACAAAAGTTTCTCTTTTTAACTTTAGTAATGTATACAGGAGAAGCAGTTATTAGCCCCTTGAACCCGGCATTTTAGTCACATCTTATGACACGCATGGCTTACAGAGGAAGAATTCTGTTCCACTTCCTCATGGAGGTAAGAGAAAATAAACAAAAATTAGTAAGAAAATAGAAGAAAACCCAGAGGGGTGTGTATATACATATGCTTGTACATGCATGTGTAGTGTGATCTAAGTGTAAGTAGAAGTAGCAAGACATACCTGAAATCCTGCATGTTTATGAGACAGAAAAAAGACACCAGCAATCCTACCATCGTGTAAAACAATTACAGGCTTTCGTTTTACACTCACTTGGCAGGACTGTAGTACCTCCCTGGGAGGTTGCTGTCTACCAACTTACTACCTAGATAAAATAATCATTATAATTAAAAATAACTGCAGAAAATGCATAGAATATTACAAAATGTATATCTTATCATTCTTTATTGATATAATAAAATTTAATGACTATTTTGAAACAAAAAAATTACAATAGGTTTAATAACTTAATTTTTCATCAGATGAGTTCCTTGACCATGGCAGCCGTGTGGTCAACACCACAGCTAACTTTTATAATCTGTCCACCAATGCAAACCTGAAAAAGTATACAGGTTCTGCTGAGGTTCTAAAAATTATGATATGGAAATTATTAATTAGCTAAATTAAATATGTATAGATGACTGTGCATTATCTACTTTAGTCTCATGAAAAATGACATGACAGACACAGTAATTCAAATTCAAAGTTTATTCTCTATAAAGGTTACAATGTTGAATTTACAGAATTTGGTTGTTGTGTGGTTTACATGTAGTTAAATAATGATTACAGAGTGTACCACTAGAACGCCTAGCATGGCTAGGCATTTCGGGCAGACTTAGTTTAATTCTTTATTTTAAAATATTACAAATTATGAGGTAAGTTGGTATTATGGCTAAGTGACTAAATACTAGTTTGTGAGTTTAGCAATGTGAATGCTTTTGTTTTGGCACAGTACATAGTTTCAGTATTGGAGTATCATAGGATTCATTATTTTAAGATTGAGATTAATATTTCTGTTTATGGTCAAATGGGTGAGTGAGTGTAAGTGTGAACCACCAGGTGGTATTCGTGTAGTTAGTTGATGGGGTTTATCAGGGAGATAAGATGTTTTCTAATGGTAGTTTTGAAGGTGATGAATGTGTCTGCAGTTCTAGAATTCTCAGGTAGGGTGTTCCAGATTTTAGGGCCTTTGACATACATTGAATTTTTGTAAAGGTTTAGTCGGACATGGGGAATGTCGTAGAGATGTTTGTGTCTGGTGTTATGCCTGTGGGTTCTGTCACAACTATCAAGAAAGCGTTTTAGGTCAAGGTTGATATTGGAGTTTAAGGTCCTGTGGATGTAGATTGCACAGTAGTAAGTGTGGATGTACTGAACAGGGAGTAAGTTTAGATCTATGAAGAGTGTGGGGGTGTGTTGCCAGGGATGGGATTTAGTGATTATTCTTACTGCAGCTTTTTGTTGGGTTATTATTGGCTTTAGGTGTGTTGCTGCAGTTGATCCCCAAGCACAAATAGCATAGGTGAGGTATGGATAAATAAGTGAGTGGTATAGTGTGAGAAGGGCATTTTGCGGCACGTAGTATCGTATCTTGGAGAGGATCCCAACTGTCTTGGATACTTTTTTGGTTATGTGTTGGATATGGGTGCTGAAATTCAGGTTGTTGTCAAGGTATAGGCCTAGGAATTTGCCCTCATTATGTCTGGTAATTAGAGTGTTGTCAATCTTAATGTTAATTTGTGCATCTCCTGCTCTGCTACCAAACATAATATAGTAGGTTTTGTCAGTGTTAAGCGTAAGTTTATTGGCTGTCATCCAAGTCGATATTTTGATCAGCTCCTCGTTAACAATGGTGTTGAGGGTGGCAAGATTAGGGTGAGAGATGACATAAGTCGTGTCGTCAGCAAAGAGAATGGGTTTCAGGTGTTGGGATACGTTTGGAAGATCATTGATGTATATGAGGAAGAGCAGGGGACCAAGGACACTTCCCTGCGGAACTCCAGTATCAAGTGGCCGTGTTGTTGATGCTGTCTTTAATGGTAACATACTGATACCTATTAGTAAGGTAAGATTTGAAATAAGCAAGCGCATGGCCTCTTATACTGTAATGGTCAAGTTTGTGGAGTAGGATGTCGTGGTCTACTGTCAAAAGCTTTTCTTAGGTCAATAAAAATTCCTAGTGGATATTCCTTATTTTCCAATGCTGTGTAAAGCAGATCTAGCATTTTTATGATTGCATCATTAGTGCTTTTATTTTTCCTAAATCCAAATTGGCAGGGGTTGAGTATATTTTGTGCTCTTATAAATGAATATAGTCTCCTGTGCACGAGTTTCTCAAAGATTTTGGATAGCAATGGTAAGTTTGATATTGGCCTATAGTTGGTTTAAGTCTGTAGGGTCACCATCTTTATGTATGGGTGTAACCCTTGCCATCTTGAGTAGTTTCGGGAAGGTGCTAGTTTCTAGTGACTTGTTAAAAAGTAATGAAATAGCATGCGAAAGGATATGGGCCGCTCGCTTGTACAGTAATGGTGGGACATTAGACAGATTCCCTGAGTTGTTTTTAAGTGACTTTATAATCTCGGTAGTCCCCGGCATGGGCATTAGTATGTGGGATTTTATTGGCGAGATTAGATCCTATGGTTGAGAAGAAGTCGTTTATCTTGTTAGCTGTGTCAGTGGGATGTAGTGGTGTTTCATTAGGTTTAGTTAGGACAATATTCTTGTTTTTTTTCAGTTTGTGGGTCCCTAGAATCTGAGTGTTTTCCAGGTCTTTTTTATATCTCCTCTAGTGTCTGTGAATCTATTGGAGTAGTATAGTTGTTTGGTTTTCTTTATTACTTTGGTGAGAACTGATGAATAGTGTTTAAGAATATCTTTGTGTATTAAGCCCTGTCTATATTGCTTTTCATATTGTTGTTTCTTGTCAATGGATTTCAGAATGGTGCTGGTTAGCCATGGGCAACCAAGCCGTTTGTTTGTGATCTGTTTCGTTTTTATAGGACAATGTTTGTTGTATAGTCTAAGTAATTTGTTAAGAAAAATGTCTGTCCAGTCATCAATACCATTGGCCTTGGAGAATTCTGTAGGCCAGTCAACAATCTCTAGGTCAGTTGTGAACTTCCTTATTGAGGCCTTGTCATGGAGTCTAAATGAGACTTTGTTGTATTCAAGTGGTGGTTTATTAATGTTTGTCAGGAGGAAGGTAGGGTATTATTATTATAATCAAAAAGAAGCGCTAAGCCACAAGGGCTATACAGCGCTGCAGGGTAGGGAAGGAAGCAAGGGAATTGGATGGCAGAAGGGAGGGGGGATGATCAGCAGGTTACAGAAAACAGCGGGGCAGGGGATAGTACGGGGGTAGAGGGTAGCAAGAGATTGAAGTAGAAAGGGCTGAAGGTATCAGAATTTGTGAAGTAAGTCAGTCGTTGTCAAAAAGTCAATGAGAGAGTCCGGATGAAAGGTGGGTCCATCAGCGAGAAGGGAAGGTAAAGAGAGAGCAGCAGAGCGAAGACGACGACAGAGGTAAATTCTGCGTGCTCGTTGATAAAGTGGGCAGTCCAACAGAATGTGGCTGACTGATAATGGAGTTTGGCAATTCTCACAGAGAGGAGCAAGATGCCTCTCCATGAGATATCCATGAGTAAGACGAGTATGGCCAATGCGAAGACGGGAGAGAGTAGTCTCCCAACCTCGACACTGGTGATAAGATGGCCAGTAACCTATACTCGGTTTAATTGATTGAAGTTTGTTGCCGAGCATAGTAGACCAACGTTGTTGCCAACGGGTGTGAAGGTGGGAAGATATTGCAGCAAAATAGTCCGTAAATGGAATACCTCTATAAGAAACTGGTAGGTCATGTACTGCTGACCGCGCAGCAGTGTCTGCCTGTTCATTGCCCTGTACGTCAACATGGCCAGGGACCCAACAAAAAACAATATCTTTATGCTTGGTAAAGATGCGGCGTAGCCAAAGTTGGATACGGAGGACTAAGGGGTGAGGTGTATCAAATTTTTGTATAGCCTGTAAAGCACTAAGGGAGTCTGAGACAACCACAAATGATGACACAGGCATAGATGCAATACGGATAAGTGCTGTAAGGATGGCATATAATTCAGCAGTAAAAATACTAGCCGAAGATAGTAAATGCCCTTGTACGACGCTGTCCGGAAACACTGCTGCGAATCCTACGCCGTCAGAAGACTTAGAGCCATCTGTGTACACAGCAATGGCATGAGAATGAGAGTGAAAGTGGTCAAGAAAAAGAGAGCGGGAAGCGACCGTAGACAGTTGGGCTTTCGAGCAAGGGAGGGAGAAAGAACAGACTCGAACAGCTGGAACTTCCCAGGGGGGTAGGGAAAAGTGAGATGCTACATGTACATAGAAAGGTGGTAGTTGAAGAGAAGACAAGAGCGAATGAAGGCGAAGAGAGAAGGGACGGAGTAAACAGGGGCGGCGAACAAATAAAGAATGTCTACTAATATCAGTGACCATTCTATAAATGGAAGGATTGCGGAGATCATGAGAGCGTACATAGTAGCGCAGGCAATGGGCATCACGGCGATCGGATAAGGATGGAACGTTCGCTTCTGCATAGAGGCTCTCGACAGGGGAAGAGCGAAAAGCACCAAGGCATAAACGTAATCCTTGGTGATGAATGGGGTTAAGGCTAGAGAGAGTAGCAGGAGATGCCGCTGAATAGATCTGGTCACCATAATCAAGTTTCGATAAAATAAGGGTGGAATGTAGGCGAAGGAGGGTTCGACGATCAGCTCCCCACGAAAGATGAGCAAGGGTTTTAAGAAGGTTCAGCCGGCTGTGACAAGTTGCCTTCAGAGAGGTAATGTGAGGTTTCCAGGATAACCTACGATCAAAGAGGAGGCCCAGAAACTTGACTGTATCACGTTCAGGGATACGGGAGCCATAGAGGTACAAAGGATGATCGGAGATGACAGAGCGTCTAGTGAAAGTGATTTGGTGGGTTTTAGTGCTGGAAAATTTAAACCCACGTGTGGTGGCCCAATTGGAAACACGGTCGACTGCATGTTGGAGAGAAACTGTAAGGAGGTGACAGTCAGCGCCTGCACAGGCAATAGCGAAGTCATCAACATAGAGTGATGACCAAATATTTGATGGAAGACTAGAGGCCAAATCATTAATAGCAAGGAGAAAAAGTGTTGTGCTCAGAACACATCCCTGGGGGACACCTTCAGCTTGGATAAAGTCCGGGGAGAGCACATTATTAACCCGAACACGGAAATGCCTGTCAGTTAAAAAGTTCTTAAGGAAGGATGGTAGATTGCCTTGAAGGCCTAAGGAATGGGCTTGGGCTAAAATATTATACCTCCAAGTTGTGTCATATGCCTTCTCAAGGTCAAAAAATATGGCAATAACTGAGTGGTTATTCGCAAAGGCATTACGAACATACGTATCCAAGCGTAGTAAGGGGTCTATGGTAGAACGTCCCTTACGAAAGCCATATTGACGAGTGGAGAGACTGTTGTGTGTCTCTAAATACCACACTAAACATCTATTTACTAGGCGTTCCATTACTTTGCAAACTGCACTGGTAAGAGCAATGGGACGATAGTGGGAGGTTTCATGTCCCGTAGTGCCTGGTTTGCGGAAAGGGAGAACAATGGCGGATTTCCACAGCTGTGGAAGAACTCCTTGTGACCAAATAAGATTGTAAAGGCGTAATAGGACTGCAAGGGCTGACTGATGTAAATGTTGTAGCATACGAATATGAATGTCGTCGGGCCCAGCTGCCGATGATCGACAAGCTGAGAGTGTTGCCTCCAGTTCTTGAAGTGTAAAAGGCACATTATACTGTTCTTCTCTGAGAGAAGAAAAGTCCAAGGGTGCTAACTCTCTGGCAGACTTTGAGGAAAGAAATGAGGGGCATAGATGGAGTCCCTGAGAAATACGGATCAGATGATTGCCAATTTCATTGGCAACATCTAGTGGGTTTGCTATATCAACACCGGCAACCCGCAGAACAGGAGCCGGGTCAGGAGAATATTTACCACTCAGTTTTCGTACTTTTTTCCAGACTGCACTCATAGAGGAAGCAGAGGTGATGGTGGAGACATAATCTCGCCAGCAAGTGCGTTTAGCGTCACGGATGACACGGCGAGCGATTGCACGCTTCTGTTTAAAATCAAGGAGTCGCTCTGTGGTTCTATTGTACCGGTACCTGCCCCATGCAGCGCGTTTCAAACGTACTGCACGAGCACAAGCAGGAGACCACCAAGGCACGCATTTCTGAGAATGCCTGCCCGAAGTTTGGGGTATAGAATGAGAAGCTGCGGTGAAAACGGAGGACAAGAAGAGGTGTAAAAGCTCATCGATGGAGGACGAAGAAGGAACCTCTTTAAAAACAGTTAGGTGTGAGTAAAGGTTCCAATTTGCCCGATTAAATTGCCAGCGTGGGGTGCGAAGAGGTGGCGAATATGAAGGGGAAGTAAGAATGATTGGGAAATGATCACTGTCATGTAAGTCCGGGAGAACAGACCAAGTGAAGTCTAATGCGGCGGAGGAAGAGCAGACTGAGAGATCGATGCAAGAAAGAGTATGAGTCCGAGGATCAAAATGGGTGTGAGTACCTGTATTTAAAACATGGAGGGGGTGGGTGGCAAGAAAAGCCTCTAACTGAATTCCACGGGAATCACAGTGAGACCCCCCCCAGAGGAAATGGTGGGCATTAAAATCACCAAGTAACAGAATCGGTGGCGGTAATGACGAAACAAGGAAGGCAAAATCCGGAATAGATAATGCCCGAGAAGGAGAGAGAGATAAAGAACAGAGCGTATACCACCTATGTAAGTGGATACGGGCTGCTGTGTAATGCAGCGAAGTATGAACAAATAGCTGATGGTACGGAATATCAGTGCGGAGAAGAAGGGCACTTTCATTAAAGGTCCCATCAGGAAAAGGATCTGAAGAATACAATAAATTATAGCCTGAGATGTGAGAAATAACAGCAGAGTGTAATTTTGGTTCCTGTAAGCAAACACCAACAGGGGCAAACTGGGAGAGTAACATCTGAAGCTCACCCCGATTACCCCTGAGGCCGCGTATATTCCACTGTAAATAGGCCATGATTGGCAATGATAAAGATACTTGAAATCCGCAGGTAAGGGTTCCTACGGACTAGAAGGGTTAGAAAAGTCCACATGCGGAGGCAGTGGAAAACGTTCAAGCAGCGAAGGAACGGTGCGCTGTGAAGAAAGGAGTTGCGCAGATGGAGCAGAGGAGAGAGAAAGAGCGGAAGGTGGATCAGTGTCCATTGATGGTTTGGTCTCTGCAATATATTCAGAGATTGCTTCAAGTGTTTTGGAATTCAGAGATGTCGTATGGGAGACAATATTGGGAATGGTAGGGGGAGGATGAGTAAAGATTGGAACTGTATTGGATTGTACCAAGGTAGGGGGGGGGGGCGAAAGGGTGGAGGGAACTGGAGAAGCGTGGCAGGGGACAGAAGAGGCAGGAACCTGGGAGGTGGCAGAAGAGGAAGAAACTTGGGAGGGAACAGGGGAGGAAGGTACAGTACGAGGAGGAGGGTGAACCTCTACACTTGTAACTGAGCCAGTGAGAGGGGAAGAACCAGGGACAGAGACAGGGAGGGTAAAATGAGGAGGTGGAAGATGGGTAGGTGGTGTTAACGGACCTTTTTTTGACTTTTGAGAAGTAGAGGGACGATTGGGAGGAGGTGTCGTACGAGGTCTCGTCGATACTGAGGCTTGTGAGAGAGAACTCGAAGAAGCGAGATTAGACTGAGGCGTTGAAGTAGGGACGTCTGAGCCGAGGACAGCAAAAGGATTAGATACAGGAGTGATTATGGGAGAGGTAACCACAGAGGTGGGTGTAGAAGATGGGATACCAGAAGTGGGGGGACGTTTTGAAACACGGGAATAAGAAACACGTGGGAGTCTCCCTTGGAGGCGGAGATGAGAAACTGCCATGGCATAAGGGAGACCTTCTGTCTCTTTGAGGTAACGGATTTCCCGCTCGTTTAAATAGACCTGACAACGGCAAGAGTACGAAGGGTGAGCCTCATGACAGTTAAGGCAAGAGGGAGATCGATTGCAAGACGTATTAGAATGGTCATCGGCACCACAGACTGGGCATTCGGCGATAGATCTGCAATATTTCGCTGGATGGCCAAATCGCCAGCAATTTCTACACTGTTGTGGTGTAGGGATCACCTTTCGAACTTGTAACCTATGTCCTGCTATATAAACTGAGGATGGGAGTTCTCGGCTGTCAAAAGTTAAACGAGCCACATTGCTAGGGTATCATCTCCGCCCACGGGCAGGAAGAACGTAAGTGTCTACCTTGAGGATTGGGAGATCTTGGAGTTCCAGTTGTTCTAGAATGTCAGTGCCGCATGTCTGGAAATTTTGTTGAACTATGGTATGGGGCAGAATGACGGTACCACTACAAGAATTGAGGGAATGATGTTTTTCAAGAGTGACAGGAACAGTATCGATATGGGAAAGACGAGAGAGCTCATGAGCCTGGGTAGCATTCTGTACGGTAATGATGCGCGTACCGCTCTTAAGAGCATGAAAAGAAATATCTTTACCAACATGGCGTAGGAGTGCCTCGCCAATACTATGGTCAGAAAGATAGGCAGTAGAGGAAGTTGGTCGTAAAGTGAAGAATTTAGTCCATTGTTCAGTCTGAAACTGAGCGTGGAAAGGTAGTGAAGGACGTGTCGATCGTTTCCGAGAAGAACGAGAAGGTGGAGAAGTATCATCAGCAGGTAATTGTCGTTGGCGTTTAGGCGTGGGACCAGAGTTGGTCCGACGTGGAACGGGTCAGCGATTTGAAAATTGCCGCACCGTAGAGGAAGAGGCCGGAAGCATAGTCAGAGGAGAGCGAAGGTCCGATAAATCGAAGAAGTCAGTCGAGGCCTCAGTACCTGAAGCGGGTGAGGAAACAGCACCGGCAATAGGTACAGAGGCATGAGGAATGTCTGAAGAGTGGTCCAAAGACGAGGCGGGGTCAGAACGGGGTGCGGTATCAAGAAGGGGCCTGGGGGTACCAGGTTCATGGACTAGGGCTGCCATGGTTAGGTTACTTCTTTCTTTTTGTTTTTAAGAAAAAAAAAAGAAAGAAGAAAAGAAAGAAGAAAAGAAAATAAAAATAAAAAAAAGAATAAAAAAAGGGGGGACCGGGCAGGGATAGTTCCTAGGAGGAATGAAAGGGCCAGAAATCTCCCTCCGCGCCCAAGAGGACCTCAGCACCGCAAGTAGCGCAGATGCAGCATGGAACCCGTGCCATACCCTACCCATCATGCTAGTAAACTAACAATCCGGGATAGCAACCTCACATCTGCCGAGCTACCTCGGTGGACAAAAGAGAGGGCGGCCGGATATCCGCCACAAAGCATACCTCCTTTGGCCACCACCCCCGGAATCCGAAAGGTGGCTTCCAGAGATACACTCGTCGCCCGAAAGACACCCAAAGCTACTCCGGGATACCGGAGAGGGATCGGGACATCCCCAGGCGATCCAGATTCCACGGCAAACTACGCCACCGCTAAGAACCTCAATGGAATGGGATGGACCCCGGTATCCTTTCCCCTACCTAGGAACTAGCGCGCCTGTGGGAGAAATCCCAAAGGACAAAAAGAGGAAGGGCAAAAGGGAGGGGTGGGGAGGAGGAGGAGGAAAGGAAAAAGGGGAGGATGGGGAGGATGGGATAGGGGAGGGGAGATTGGGGGGTAATTAGGTTCGGTCTGAGGAAGAAGACCGATAGGTCTAATTCCTCAGACCAAGAGCCTCTTCACCATGCCAAGGAGCCCCCCTTGAAGAGGGGAAGGTAGGGTATTGGTCTGTAGTGCTATCTGTGATTATCCCTGATTTAAGGGGGGGCTAGTACATTGGTCCATATGTGGTCTATTATGGTTGCACTTGTTTCAGTGAGCCTGGTTGGTTTAGTTATTGTTGGTATGAGAAGTGTGTTGTTCATATTGTTGATGAAATCAGTTACAGGCTGATCATCTAGTAAGCCAAGGTTGATGTTGAAGTCTCCAGCTAAGAGAAGGTGGTGCTTATTCATTTGTCTGTTTGTTATTAGTGACTTTAATTTCTCACTGAAATTTGGGATGTTTGTGTGAGGTATCCGGTAAATGGCACCGATTGTTATAGGTCTCTTAAGGTTTTTTACAGTAAAATTAGCAAAAATGTATTCCCCATATTCATCACTAAAGCAAGTGGTGCTAATACAAGATAATTGGTTAGAGTAATAGATTGCAATACCACCCCCAACTTGGTTTGGTCTGCAGTTGTGAATTGCTGTGTATCCTGGTAGAGGGTAGATATCTATTGTGTCCTGCTTAAGCCAGGTCTAATGGCTAAAACACACAATTTAATACATAAACTAAAAGTCTGCAGGACACTTTAGCTATATCACTTACCCTTAATGGAAAATACTGGTCCTTTGTGTGACTCTGACCTAGGCATCCTCCAGGATTTTTACCCCAGGTGAATAGTGTGCCATGGCTGTTCACTGCTGCAAAGTGGTTGATTCCACTAGTTATACTGATCACCTGTAAGTTGATGCAATAGGTTACTTTCTGTTAAAGAGTCAAATAGAATGCATGTCAGGTAGAGTGAGTGTGTTAGGGTAGCGGAGACACGAAGTGAATCCTATAAGCTTGCTGATAAACAAGACGGTCTTTTAAAACATGGTGGACTGATAGTGTGACATGACAGGCCACGCAGAGTGGTACCAGGAGTTTCTCCCTGTGGTATCTGTGCATGAGTTGCATGTGTCTGATACATAAACGGAGTGTGTGTGGTCTCCCAAACATGAAAGCAATGATAGTCAGAAACCTAAATGTGGTTTGATAGAAAATAAATTTGTTTTGGTTCAACTCAGACCAGTGATGTTGCCAACAGTTGTGGAGTTGTTGGGGGTCACTCAAAAACTAGTCCAAGAAAGGAATCTTCTTTCAACAAACCGGCTGTATTCCACTGAAGCAGGGTGGCCCAAAAAGAATAA
>NC_091300.1:23189158-23219158 GCF_038502225.1 Cherax quadricarinatus | reverse complement strand
AAAAGCAGGGGTACCACTAGCACGATAACAGACAACACAGTAAGTGTCACGGGTCCGAGACTATTCTACTGCCTCTCAACATACATAAGGGGGATTACCAATAGACTCCTGGCTGTCTTTAAGAAAGGTCTGGACATGCACCTATAGTCAGTACCTGATCAGCCAGGTTGTGGTTTGTACGTCGGTTTACGTGTACCCAACAGTAACAGCCTGGTTGATCAGGCCCTGATCCACCACGAGGCCTGGCCACAGACCAGGCTATGGGGGGCGTTGACCCCAAAATCCTCTCCTGGCATACAGCTAACAACAAGGCTTCTACACCTGTCAGGTCCTCAGTGAAAAATCCTGGGAGTTTGCCAGCAACATGGACTTAAGAACATAAAAAAGAAGGAACACTGCAACAGGCCTACTGGCCTATGTGAGGCAGGTCCAATTCTCCCACTGGCTTAAGCCAATGCCTTGACCTAGTGAGGTCGGACATGTCACTTAATCAACTATCTTTGGTCTAGAGGTATTTGAACTATGATATATAATATGTACATGTTACTATAATAAATTATAATTAGCATCTTACTAAAATAATAAATAATTCGTAACCCTACACAGGATACAACTCTCTTGACACTACTGTGTCACTATATATATCTCTATGCTAAAATAATAAATTATAAATAACATTTGTATAATAATAAATTAAAATCAACTGCTTCTCACGACACTTATCCGGTCGAGCCAGTCACATGACACTATTCAGTGTACACTACAACCAGGCCATCTTCAGTGTCACACGACACCCTTTTCATCTCAGTGTTCCACTACGGTCCTGTGCATATCTCAGTGTTCCACTCCATCATACGTCCCTAAGTGTCACACTACGGTCCTGGCCCAGTTCAGTGTAACACTCCAACCTTTTCTTCATGTAATGTCCCACTAAACAGCATCTGATGATTCCGGCCCACAGTTGATCAACGTAGACGGTGAGTCCACAGACATCACCGGTAGTCCAGTAAATCCTCTCCAAAGCCGGTTGACAAGATAGGTACGATTAGGTGTTCAGGTACCTACTGCGTAGATATGTACCCTGAGGAGTTCAGGTACATAATGTTGCTGAAGCCAGTAGACGTGTACGATTAGGTGGTCAGGTACCTACTGCTTAGGTGCGTACCCTGAGGTGCTCAGGTACATAATGTTGCTGAAGCCAGTAGACTTGTACCCTTAGGTGTTCAGGTACATACTACTGCGGTGCGTACTGTGAGGCGCTCAGGTACATACTGTTTCTAAAGCCAGTAGACGTGTACGATTAGGTGGTCAGGTACCTACTGCTTAGATGCGCACCGTGAGGCACTCAGGCTCTTACTCCTCTAAGGCCGGCTCAGCAGTCCCCACATTGGGTTTGATGACGTACCCAGTGGTACTGCCGGCCGGCAGGTTAACTATTTAACCGCTAGTTTGGCAGGGGGCCGCAACAGAAGCCAAGGATTCTGTTAGCTTTATTGCGAACACTAATGCACTATTGTCTTGGTTTTAGATAACTGCTAATCAGAACTCCTAAATTCTTTTCATAATCCGTAACATTAAGATCTACAGTACAGTGGACCCCCGCATAACAATCACCTCCGAATGCGACCAATTATGTAAGTGTATTTATGTAAGTGCGTTTGTACGTGTATGTTTGGGGGTCTGAAATGGACTAATCTACTTCACAACATTCCTTATGGGAACAAATTCGGTCAGTACTGGCACCTGAACATACTTCTGGAGAGAAAAAATATCGTTAACCGGGGGTCCACTGTATTTAGTTTATATGTGGCATGGTTATTTTCCTGTCCAACATTTAGAACTTTGCATTTGTCTATATTAAACTGCATCTGCCACTTCTCCTACCACTGCACCAGTCTATGCAAATCATCCTGGAGTGCTCTGTGTAAATTTTCGAGCAATAACTTTCTATACATATTCTTCTACTTAACCCTTTCAGGGTCAGCAGGCCCTCTCCTAAACTTGTTCCCAGGGTCGAAAAAAAAATATATGAAATGATAGAGAATCTTTTCCTGATCACATTGACACCAAAAGTATGAAATTTGATGGAAAACTTACAGAATTATGCTCTCGCGAATTTAGTGGTCTCGACGATGTTTACGCATCGGCGATTTCGCCTACTTTGAGCCCTATTTTCAGCCAATCCCAATGTACCAGTCGACAAAAACCATACCTATTTCGCTAGAACTCCATTTTTTCTATCGAATGAGTACAAGAAACCACCCATTTACCGATTTCAACTGACCAATAACGTGGTCAGAAATTGGCAATTTCACACAAATTTCAAAAGATGACAATTTCCAAATAGGGTCCAGAATAAACAAGACAGACATTCCTGGCACTAAAATAACATTTCCTCTGTTCATTACTCATGTCCCCAGGCCTCTGTTACATTTCTTTTGCTTTCCAATTTGAATTTTTATTCTCACCAAAAATAGAAGATTTATGTTATGCAGACTACTGCATTCATGTAGAAAAGGTATAAATAATATCAGAGCACTTATGAAAGAATATTAGACTCACCAGTTGATGTATATTGGACGTGTGGCATGATTTGTTTACTTTTGAACTTTGGCAAAAATCGAACATTTCTGCTACTTTGAGCTCAATTTCAAGGTACTTTTCTTTGTGAAACCAATCAAAATCATCTCAATTTGTGTAATATGTCTTCCATTCTATAAAATGAGACCAGGAAAACTAGAATACAACCATAAATAGCATGCGAAAATACACTGCAAAGCCGCTGTTTTAGAGCAAAAACATGGTCGGAAGTTTTTCTCTTTCATTATGCACTGTGTGCTGCAGGATTTTTTTTATACTGTGTACACTGACCACATAGACCCATTCTTTTGTATGTAGGCCTACCAGCTTTCTCTCACTAGATTTGAAGGCGCTAGAATTTATGCGTACTAGTACGCATAACCCTTGCTGTATTTGTTATCACTGTTACACACAAGCATGTCTTGTCTCTGTCTATCTGTCTGTCTATCTGCCTGTCTCTGCTTATCTGTCTTTCTGTCTGCCTGGAGTATACATATATGAAACTCTCCTTGAAGAATGGTGTTATGACAACTGTTATCAGCTTAGTGACATTTGATATATGGGTGCTCGGGGGAACCCTGGCTTTATTTGTTTTCACTGATACACACAAACATGTTTGTCCATCTGTCTGTCTGTCTGTCTGTCTATCTATCTGTCTATCTTTGCCTGGAAATTTTGGGTTATCCTAGGTAATTTACACTATGTATAATAACTGTACTTATGTGTACATGTGAAACAGATATAGATAGACAGAGATATAGAGACAGAGATATAGACAGATAGAGATATAGACAAAGAGACAGTCAAAGCAAGCCAGCCAGCCAAATACATGAGAACATAAGAAAAAAGGAACACTGCAACAGGCCTACTGGCCCATGCAAGGCAGGTCCATGTCACCCCCCCTGGCTTAAACCAATGACCCACCTAGTCAGGTCACATCCATTGAAGAAAGGAGCATGACATCAGACCTAGTAGTACAAGCTAGCCAGGTCCAACTCACATCCACCCACACTCACTCATGTATGTATTTATCTAACCTATTTTTACTTTCCTCTTAAAATGGCAGTGCTAATGCGACATGGCATCAGTAAATCCCCAGTGTTTGCCATGCTATTTGCTCTAGCTGGCACTCAATTGAACTGGTGCTCCCACAAGGTACTAAGTGCTCCCAGATTTTTTTAATACTGCACACAATGAGTGCACAGACTCATTCTTTCATGTCTAGGCAACTCAAGCCTATTGTGCCAAATTTGAAGGAATGAAAAACAAAACGTTGATCTACGTACGGAGCACTGCATGTGCAAACGTACATCTACGTTTGGATAGTTTAAGGGTTAAAGTGCAGGCACTGTATTTCCCACTTCCAGGACTCAAGTCCAGCTAACCGGTTTCCCTGAATCCTTTCACAAAATATTACCCTGCTCACACTCCAACAGCTTGTCAGGTCCCAAAGACCATTCATCTCCATTCATTTCTAACATGCTCACACACGCTTGCTGGAAGTCCAAGCCCCTCGCCCACAAAAACCTCCTTTACCCCCTCCCTCCAACCTTTTTGAGGATGACCACTACCCTGCCTTCCTTATCTTACAGATTTATATGCTCTCCAAGTCATTCTACTGTGTTGGAGCCTCTCCAAATGACCAAACCACCTCAACAATCCCTCTTCAGCCCTCTGATTAATACTTTTAGTAACTCCACACCTACTAATTGCCACACTACGAATTCTCTGCATAATATTTACATCAGACATTGCCCTTAGACACGACATCTCCACTGCCTCCAGCCTCCTCCTTGCTGCAGCATTTACAACCCATGCTTCACACCCATACAAGTGTTGGTACCACTATACTCTTTTACATTCCCTTCTTTGCCTCCATGGATAACGTTTTTTTGTCTCCACAGATACCTCAATGTACCACTCACCTTTTTTCCTTCATCAATTCTATGGTTCACCTTATCCTTCATAAACCCATCTGCTGACAAGTCAACTCCCAAATATCTGAAAACATTCACTTCTTCCATACAGTGGACCCCCGGTTAACGATATTTTTTCACTCCAGAAGTATGTTCAGGTGCCAGTACTGACCGAATTTGTTCCCATAAGGAATATTGTGAAGTAGATTAGTCCATTTCAGACCCCCAAACATACACGTACAAACGCACTTACATAAATACACTTACATAATTGGTCGCATTTGGAGGTGATCGTTATGCGGGGGTCCACTGTACTCCCTCTCTCCAATGTGATATCCAATTTTTCTAAATTGTTTGATACCCTCATCACCTCACTCTTATCTATGTTCACTTTCAACTTTCTACCTTTACAAACTCTCCCAAAGTCGTCCACTAACCTTTGCAACTTTTCTTTAGAATCTCCCAAAAAGCATAGTATCATTAGCAAAAAAGTAACTGTCAACTCCCATTTTGTATTTGATTCCCCATAATTTAATCCCACCCCTCTCCCCAACACCCTAGCATTTACTTCTTTTACAACCCCATCTATAAATATGTTAAACAACCATGGTGATATTACAAATCCTTGTCTAAGACCTACTTTTAATGGGAAGTAATCTCCCTCTCTCCTACACACCCTAACCTGAGCCTCACTATCCTCGTAAAGACTCTTTAAAGCATTTAGTAACTTACTACCTATTCCATACACTTGCAACATCTGCCACACTGCTCTATCATATGCCTTTTATAAATCCATAAATGCAATGAGAACTTCCCTACCTTTATCTAAATACTGTTCACATATATGCTTCAATGTAAACACTTGATCTACACATCCCCTACCCAATCTAAAGCTTCCTTGTTTATCTGCAATCCTGCTCTCTGTCTTACCTCTAATTCTTTCAATAATAACCCTACCATACATATAATATGGTACATTCATATTGTACATTATTATATGGTGAGAAACAGTCAGTATTAAACCTGAAGCACACAACACATCAATTAACATTAAAACCTGTAAATAAACCCAGATGCAAAGTATCCAATATGTTGCCAGAGGAGTCAAGGACCTCACCATGAACAGTAATAAACAAAAAGTATACCATGAAAAAGTCTGTCGGATGCCATCCTGAAATATTATCAAGAAAATTAAATACAGGTCGGCCATCACTAATCCGGCAATCAGTAATCCAGCACTAATTTTGGCTAGTATAATTTCAAATTTCCAGGGTTACCACACCAACCTGCTGCTAATGTTTGGTGGTACTACTTGCTGCATAAGTCATTCCAATTTCTTTTTCTCCATTTACTTTTTTTTTTCGGTGCGCACTCATTTTTGTTATTCATTTATATCTTCATTATTCATTTATATCTTAACATAGTGGCATTAACCCTTTCAGGGTCGAGAGGCCCTCTGCTAAACTTGTTCTCAGGGCCGAAGATTTAAAAAAAAAAAAAAACTTATGAAATGATAGAGAATCTTTTTCCGATCATAATGACATCAAAAGTCTGAAATTTGATGGAAAACTTATGGAATTATGCTCTCGCGAAGTTAGCAGTCTCGACAATGTTTATGCATCGGAGATTTTGCCCACTTTTCTGCCAATTCCAATGTACCAGTCGACAAAAATCATAACTGTTTCGCTAGAATTCCACTTTTCTATCGAATGAGTACACGTAACCACCCATTTACTGTTTCAACTATCCAATAAAGTTGTCAGAATTTGGCAATTTTTAAATAAATAAATAAATAAATATTTCAGAAGATGACAATTTCCAAATAGGGTCCAGAATAAACAAGACAGACATTCCTGGCACTAAAATAACATTTCCTCTGTTCATTAGTCACGTCCCCAGGCCCCCTCTTACATTTCTTTTGCTTTCCACTTCGAATTTTTCTCAAAAAATAAGAGATTTACTGTTATGCAGACTACCACATTAGTGTCGAAATGGTATAAATAATATCAGCGCACTTGTGAAAGAATATCAGACTCACCAGTTGACGTGTATTGGACGCATGGCAAAATTTGTTTACTTTTGAATTCTGGCAAAAATCGAACATTTCTGCTACTTTGAGCTCAATATCAAGGTACTTTTCATTGTGAAACCAATCAAAATCATCTCAATTTCTGTAATGTGTCTTCTATTCTATAAAATGAGACCAGGAAAACTAGAATACAACCATAAATACCATATGAAAATACACTGCAAAATCAGTTTTAAGTGGAGTTTTTTTTTTCTCATTATGCAGTGTGCTGCAGGATTTTTTTTATACTGTGCACACTGACCACATGACCCATTCTTTCATATGTAGGCCTACCAGCTTTCTCTCGTTAGATTTGAAGACACTAGAATTTACGCGTACTAGTACGACACCAACCCTGGCATGCAAGCCATACTAGTACGGTACCAACCCTGGCGTGCAAGCCGTACTAGTACGGCACCAACCCTGAAAGGGTTAACTGTCCAAACATAGATCTACATTTGCTCATGTATCACTCCAAACGTAGATCTACTTTTTTTTACATGCTTTCTTATGGAGAAAATCAAGGTTGGAGTGCTATGCGCGAAAACGTAGATCTACGTCTGGACAGTTAACCCTTTGACTGTTTCAGGCCCCTCTCTGAAACTGTCATTCTATGTCACCAAATATTAAAAAAAAAAATTATTTTTTCTTATGAAAATGTTAAGATTATTTTTCTGAGTGTTTTAGTCCAAAAAAAAAATTTTTGCCATCGGTACTTACCGAGATATAGAGCCGTGAAGTTTGCAGAAAATGAGCCGCGTATGGCAACAGTGGCGACTGCCGCTCACCCGGTAAACTTTAGTTTACTTGTAATTGAAGGTTTTTTGTTTTTTTCACTATTTTATTTTTTCACATAACTTATGTGGCCTATGAGACCAAAGTAAGGTGCAATGTATATATATACACTCGTTGTATACAACACAATAAGCACACAAACATAATTATCAATATATTGTTTACAAAACTTGTTTACAAAAACAAACAAACAAACATCATCATCATCATCATCCTCATCCTCATCCTCATCATCATCATCCTCATCATCATCCTCATCCTCATCATTCTCATCCTCATCATCCTCATCCTCATCATCCTCATCCTCATCATCCTCATCATCATCATCCTCATCATCATCCTCCTCCTCCTTCTCCTCCTCCTCCTTCTCCTCCTCCTCCTTCTCCTCCTCCTCCTCCTCCTCCTCCTCCTCCTTCTTCTCCTCCTCCTTCTCCTCCTCCTTCTCCTCCTCCTCCTTCTCCTCCTCCTCCTTCTCCTCCTCCTCCTCCTCCTCCTCCTCCTTCTCCTCCTCCTCCTCCTCCTCCTCCTTCTCCTCCTCCTCCTCCTCCTCCTTCTCCTCCTCCTCCTCCTCCTCCTCCTCCTCCTCCTCCTCCTTCTCCTCCTCCTCCTCCTCCTCCTCCTCCTCCTCCTCCTCCTCCTCCTCCTCCTTCTTCTCCTCCTCCTCCTCCTCCTCCTCCTCCTCCTCCTCTTCCTCCACCTCCTCTGCCTCCTCCTCCTCCATCTCCTCCTCCTCCTCCTCCTCCTCCTCCTCCTCCTCCTCCTCCTCCTCCTCCTCCTCCTCCTCCTCCTCCTCCTCCTCCTCCTCCTCCTCCTCCTCCTCCTTGTCTTGTGTGCGAGTATGTGGCTTATAATTGTTTTGAGTCAGAAGTCGGCAGCTGTCAAAGTGACATATTGTCTCATTACTCACTCCCCCTCCTGCCTGTCAAAACAATGGGGTCGGATGCTGCTTCCCCTCCTCCATTCTATCTAATTATCTTTCTCCCTCATTCTATATCTTTCAATCTGTCTCTCTTTCTATCTGTCTGCCTATCTCTGTCTCACAGGTACACATAAATACAAGTATACATAGTGTAAATTACCTAGGATAACCCAAGAAATCCAGACAAAGTGCTATACTCTGCTTGAAGATGTGAGTAAAAGTGATGACACAGTCTTGTGGCTCTCTCTGAGACAGAGAGCTAGATGGACAGACAGGGAGCTTGACAGACAGACAAATAGACAGACAGAAATGTTTGTGTACCAGCAAAAACAAAGGGAGGGCGATGGTCATGTAATATTTCCTTAGCTCTACCCTCGTTTACGCTCATCAAAGTCAGCTCTTTTCAGATGTTATCTCCCCTTATCTTGTCACTGTCATGGGGTGGACTTTTTTTTTTCTTGCTTCAAGGGAACAATATTATTACATCTTATTCTTCTTCTTCCTCCTCCTCCTCCTCTTCTCCTCCTCCTCCTCCTCTTCTCCTCCTCCTCCTCCTCCTCCTCCTCCTCCTCCTCTTCCTCCCCTCCTCCTCCTCTTCCTCCCTTCCTCCTCCTCCATTGCTTTTGGTCTCAAACTCCTCCAAATCATGAAATTGATCTTCACTGACACTTCCATCTGTGTTAGAGCATCACTTGGGAAGAGAAAAGTCCCAGATTTGCTGGGGAATCACATATTTCTTACCGCTAGACATGCTGAAAATGGACAACTGAAATGGCATTCCCACAATGCACCACTGGCTCCCCGATTTTTTTTATATGGTGCACACTGACCATGAAGACCCATTCTCTCACATGTGGGCCTACCAGCTTTCTCCTGCTTGATTTGAAGCTGCTAGAATTTATGCGTATAAATACGTCAGAAACATTGGCTCGTAAGACGTATTTATATGTTGGAAACAGTCAAAGGGTTAATGGGTTAATAATGATAAGAATGCAATGAATTTCACAGACAACACCTCTTCAAGCGGGGCTCCTTGGTGCAGTGAAGAGGCTCTTGGTCTGAGGAATTAGACCTTTTGGTCTCCTCCCTCAGACTGAACCTAATTACCCCTTAATCCCCCCTTCCCTAACCCATCCTCCCTTTTTTCCTTTCCTCCTCCCCATCCCTCCCTTATTCCCTTCCTATTTTTGGCCTTTGGGATTCTTCCCACAGGCACTCTGGTTCCTAGGTAGTGGGAAGGGTATCGGGGTCCATCCCATTCCGTTGATGTCGTCCTTGGCAGTGGTGTAGTTTGCCGTGGAATCTGGATCACCTGGGAATGTCCCGATCCCTCTCCGGTCTCCCGGGGGATGGCTTTGGGTGTCTTTCAGGTGACAGGTGTATCTCTGGAGGCTACCTTTCAGATTCCGGGGGGTGGTAGCCAATTAGGTATGCTTTGTGGTGGGTGTCCGGCCACCCTCTCTTTTGTCCACTCAGGTCGCTCGGTGGATGTGAGGCTATCCCGAATTGCTGGTTTACTGGCAGGAAGGGTAGGGTATGGCACGGGTTCCATGCCACATCTGCACTACCTGTGGTGCTGAGGTCCTCTTGGGCACGGAGGGAGATTTATGGCCCTTTCCTTCCTCTGAGGAGCTATTCCTCCACTCCCCCCCCCTTTTAGTTTTTTTTATTTTCTTTCCTTTCTTTTTTTCTAAAAAAAAAAAAAAAAGGAGTGACCTAAGCATGGAGTTCCCAATTCACGAACCTGCTCCCCCCAGGCCCCTTTCTGATATGGCACCCTGTTCTGACCCTGCCTCATTATTTGACTACTCTTCGGACATTTCTCATGCCCCTGTACCTCCTGCTGGTGCTGTTTTGATGCCTGGTCCAGGTACCAGGGTTTTGACTGACGCCTTCGATACGTCTGACTTCCGCTCTTCTTTGACTATGCTTCCGGCTTCTCCCTCTATGCTACCCAGCTCACGATCTCTCTCTCTTTACAACTATTGATACTATCCCTGTAACTATTGAAAAACATCTTTCTCTCAATTTTTGTAGTGGTACTGTCATTCTACCTCATACCATTGTCCAACAGAATTTCCAAACATGTGGCAATGACATTCTGGAACAACTAGACCTCCAAGACCTCCCAATCATCAAAGTAGACACTTATGTCCTTTCTGCCTGCAGGTGGAGACGATACCCATGCAATGTAGCTTGCTTAACTTTTGACTGCCGTGAGCTTCTGTCCTCTGTATATATAGCGGGACACCATTTACAAGTTCGAAAGGTGATCCCTACACCACAACAGTGTAGAAATTGCTGGCGTTTTGGTCATCCAGCAAAATATTGCAGGTCCATCACTGAATTCCCAGTCTGCGATGCTGATGACCATACCAATACGTCTTGTAGTCTCCCTCCCTCTTGCCTTAATTGCTGTGAGGCTCACCCGTCTTACTCTCGCTGGTGCCAAGTACGTATACTCGAATGAACGTGAAACCCATTGTCTCAGAGGCAGAAGGCTTCCTGTATGCTATGGCAGTCTCTCATCTATGCCTCCAAGGGAAACTTCCCCGCATCTCTTATTCTCGAGTTACTAAACGTCCTCCCTCCTCTGGGGTCCCCACTTCTGCAGCCTCCTCTGTGGTCACCCCTTCCGCAGTCACCCGACTAATTCTTTTGCTGTCCTGGGCTCAGAGGTCCCTACCTCGGCGCCCCATTCTGTTTTCACCTCTTCCTCTTCTCACTCACAAGTTTCTGTGTCTACGAGACCTTGTACAACACCTACTCCCCATCGCCCCTCTCCTCAGAAGCCCAAAACACCCCCATTGTTAAAATCTCCTTTCACCCCTCCTTCCTTTCTGCAACCTGCTCATTTTTCCTTCCCAGTTTCCGTACCCAGTTCTTCACCTCTACCTAGCTCTGTTATGAGTGTGGAGGTTCATCCTCCTCCTCGTATAGTACCTTCTTCCCCTGTCCCCTTCCAAGTTTCTTCTTCTGCCCCTTCCCAGGTCACTACCTCTCCAGATGTCCTTTCCCAAGCTTCTCAAGTTCCCTCTACCTTTCGTCCCCCCCTACTTTGGTACAGTCCAACGTTTCCCCGATCTTTACTTGCCCTCCTTCTTCCCTCTCCAATACTGTACCACGTACAACTTCCTTGTCCTCAGAAACACTTGAAGCAATCTCTGAATATACAGGGGAGACTAGACCATTGATGGACACTGATCCACCTCCTGTTCCTCCTCTTCCCGCTTCTCCGTCTGCATGACCCCTTTCTTCGCAGCGTCCCAATCCTTCGCTGCTTAAAAGTCTTCCGCTACCTCCGCATGCGGACTTTTCTAACCCTACTAGTCTGTAGATACCTCTACCTCTAGATTAACAAAAAAAAAAGGCACAATACCGTGACTGGAACGATACACAAATAACCTGCTCCCCCCCCTCTGGTTAGTGTGACTTTGTCAATGGTCCAAGCCGGACCGAAACGTCGTCGTAAGCTTCTCTCTTTTATGTGCGGGTTATTTGTGTATACCTCTAGATTTCTTGTATTTTTCTTTTTGCAAATCATGGCTTATTTACAGTGGAATATCAGCAGCCTCAGAGGTAACTGGGGTGACCTCCAGGTGTTGCTCTCTCAGTTTTTCCATTTGTGTCTGCTTACAAGAACCCAAATTACACTCCACTGTTATCCATCCCATCTCGGGCTATGATTTCTTATATTCATCGGCTCCTTTTCCCGATGGAACCTTTAATGAAAGTGCACTTCTTATATGCACCAGTATTCCATACCGTCCACTCTTTGTTCATACTTCACTGCATTACACTGCAGCCTGTATCTATGCACTTGAATAAGAGGTATACATTCTGTTCTTTTATCTCTCTCCTTCTCACGCCTTATCTATCCCTGATGTTGCATTTCTGGTTTCTTCCTTACTGCAACCACTTCTGTTACTTGGCAATTTTAATGCCCACCATTTTCTCTGGGTGGGGAGGGGTCTCACTGTGGCTCCTGTGGCATTCAGTTGGAGACTTTTGTCACTTCTCTCCCCCTCCATGTTTTAAATACGGGCTCTCCCACCCATTATGATCCTCGTACTCATTCTCTCTCTTGCATCGATCTCTCGGTCTGCTTTTCCTCCACTGCACTAGACTTCACCTGGTCTGTCCTCCCGGACTTACATGACAGCGATTATTTTCCAATCATTCTTACTTCTCCTTCTCGTAGCCCACGCTGGCAATTTGATCAAGCAAATTGGGTCCTTTACTCACAACTAACTGCTTTTAGTGGGGTTCCTTCTTCGTCCTCCATTGATGAGCTTTTACACCTCTTCTCGACCTCAGTTTTAACAGCAGCTTCACATTCTATACCTCGGGCAGGCATTCTCAGAAGTGCGTGCCTTGGTGGTCTCCTGCTTGTGCTCGGGCAGTACGTTTGAAACGCGCTACGTGGGGTAGGTACCGGTACAATAGAACCACAGAGAGACTTCTTGATTTTAAGAAGCGAGCAGTCGCTCGCCGTGTCACTTGCTGGTGAGATTCTGTTTCCACCATCACCTCTGCTTCCTCTATGAGTGCAGTCTGGAAAAAAGTACGGAAAATGAGTGGTAAATACTCTCCCAACCTGGCTCCTGTTCTGCGGGTTGCTGGTGTTGAAATTGGTAATCATCTGGTCCGTATTTCTCAGGGGTTCCATCTATGCCCCTCATTTGTTTCCTCAAAGTCTGCCAGTGAGTTAGCACCCTTTGACTTTTCTTCTCTCAAAGAAGAATCTTATAGTGTGCCTTTTACACTTCTGGAACTGGAGGCAACACTCTCAGCCTGCCGATCATCGGCAGCTGGGCCTGACGGCATTCACATTCGAATGTTACAACATTTACATCAGTCAGCCCTTGCAGTCCTCTTATGACTCTTTAATCTCATTTGGTCACAAGGAGTTCTTCTCCAGCTGTGGAAATCTGCCATTGTTCTCCCTTTCCGCAAACCGGGTACTACTGGACACGATGCCTCCCACTATCGCCTCATTGCTCTTACCAGTGCAGTTTGCAAGGTGACGGAATGTCTGGTAAATCGACGTTTAATGTGGTATTCAGAGACGCACAACCGTCTCTCCACTAGTCAATATGGCTTTCATAAGGGCCGTTCTACCATTGACCCCCTTACTACGCTTGGATACCTATGTTCGTAAAGCCTTTACGAATAACTACTCGGTTATTGCCATATTTTTTGACCTTGAGAAGGCATGCAACAGAACTTGGAGGTATAATATTTTGGCCCAAGCCCACTCCTTAGGCCTCCGAGGCAATCTACCATCCTTCCTTAAGACCTTCTTAACTGACAGACATTTCTGTGTCCGGGTTAATAATATTCTCTCCCTGGACTTGGTCCAAGCCGAAGGTGTCCCCCAGGGATGTGTTCTGAGCACAACACTTTTTCTCCTTGCTATAAATGATTTGGCCTCGATTCTTCCATCCAATACAGTGGACCCCCGGTTCGCGATACTAATCCGTTCCTGAGAGCTCATCGTAAACCAAAAATATCGGAAAGCGAATCAATTTTCCCCATAAGAAATAATGGAAATCAAATTAATCCGTGCAAGACACCCAAAATTATGAAAAAAAAAAAACTTTTACCACATGAAATATTAAGTTTAGTGCAACAGAATAGTAATTACAATAACAACAATAACAATAAATAACAATAAATAACGAAAGAATAATTGACACTTACCTTTAATGAAGATCTGGTGATGATTGATGGGATGGGAGGAGGGGAGTGTGTGGATGGTGTTAGCATTTAGAAGGGGAATCCCCTCCATTAGGACTTGAGGTAGCAAGTCCTTTTCCGGGGTTACTTCCCTTCTTCTTTTAATGCCACTAGGACCAGGTTGAGAGTCACTGGACCTCTGTCGCACAACATATCTATCCATAGAGGCCTGTACCTCTCGTTCCTTTATGACTTTCCTGAAGTGGTTCACAACATTGTCAATATAATAGTCACCAGCATGGCTTGCAATAGCTGTCTGAGGGTGATTTTCATCCATGAAGGTTTGCACTTCAAGCCACTTTGCACAGATTTCCTTAATCTGGTCTCAAAGGGTTGGCACTGGGAGCTTTCTTGGGGCCCATGGTGACTTATTTTGCAAAAACAGGCACCAAAAACAGTGATAATATGGAATGTACTGAATGTATCCTTAGATGCACGCACACTGGCTGGCTTGTAAACACTGGCACACACTGGGCAGATCAGGCCACACATGGACACGTCTCGTACGAACCACATCGCATACTGGATTTTGTATCGGGAAGCGAGGCAAATTTTCTGCGATATAATGCATCGGTTACCAGATTTATCGGATACCGATAGCATCGCGAACCGGGGGTCCACTGTATTTGGTCATCACTATGTTGGTGACTTCGCCATAGCTTGTGCAGATGCTGACTGTCACCTCATTGCAGTTTCTCTCTAGCCTGAGGTCAACTGTGTTTCCAATTGGGCCACTCACCAAATTACTTTCACTAGACATTCTGTCATCTCTGATCATCCGTTGTACCTCTACGGCTCACGTATCCCAGAACGTGATAGGGTCAGGTTTCTAGGCCTTCTGTTTGACCGTAGGTTATCCTGGAAACCTCACATTACCTCTCTGAAGGCAACTTGTCACAGCCGGCTGAACCTTCTTAAAACCCTCGCTCATCTTTCATGGGGAGCTGATCGTAGAACTCTCCTTCACCATCATTCGGCCCTAATTTTATCGAAACTCGATGATGGTGACCAGATCTATTCAGCAGCCTCTCCTGCTACTCTCTCTATCCTTAATCCCATCCATCATCAGGGATTATGTTTATGCCTCGGTGCTTTTCGCTCTTCACCTGTTCAGTCTCTATGCAGAAGCAAATATTCCATCCTTGTCCAATCGCTGTGATGCTCATTGCCTTTGCTGTTATGTTCGCTCTCATGATCTCCACAATCCTTCCATATATAGAATAGTCACTGATGTTAGTAGTCATTCTTTATTTGTTCATCGCCCCTGTTTACTCCATCCCTTTTCTCTTTGCCTACATTCACTCTTGTCTTCCCTTCAGTTACTACCTTTCTATGTTCATATAGCATCTCAGTTTTCCCTACCCCCATGGGAAGTTCCAGCTGTTCGTGTCTGTTCTTTCTCACTGCCATGTGCAAAAGCCCAACTGCCTATGGCAGCTTCCCACTCTCTTTTTCTTGACCACTTCCGCTCTCATTCTCATGCCATTGCAGTACATGTACACCGATGGTTCTAAGTCTTCTGATGGCGTTGGATTCGTAGCAGTGTTTCCGAACAGTGTCGTGCGAGGGCATTTACTGCCCTCGGCTAGCATTTTTACTGCTGAATTGTATGCCATTCTTGCAGCGCTTATCCCTATTGCATCTATGCCTGTGTCACCACTTGTGGTTGTTTCAGACTCCCTTAGTGTTTTACAGGCTATACGAAAATTTGATACACCTCACCCCTAGTTCTTCGTATCCAACTTTGGTTACACCGTATCTCTACCAAGCAAAATGATATTGTTTTTTGTTGGGTCCCTGGTCATGTTGACGTACAGGGCAATGAACAGGCAGACACTGCTGTGCGGTCAGCAGTACATGACCTCCCAGTTTCAGATAGAGGTGTTCCATTCACGGACTATTTTGCTGTAATTGCTACCCACCTTCACACCCGTTGGCAACAACATTAGTCTGATGTGCTCTATAACAAACTTCATTCTATTAAACAGAGTATAGGTTACTGGCCATCATCTTGTCATCAATGTCAAGGTTGGGAGACTACTCTCTCCCGTTTTCGCATTGGCCACACTCGTCTTACTCACGGGTATCTTGTGGAGAGGCGCCCTATTCCTCTCTGTGAGAATTGTCAGGTTCCAGTATCTGTTAGCCACATTCTGTTGGACTGCCCACTATCAACGAGCATGCAGAATTTACCTCCAACGTTGTCTCCGCTCTGCTGCCCTGTCTTTACCTTCCCTTCTTGCTGATGGACCCTCCTTCAATCTGGACTCTCTCATGGACTTTTTGACAGCAACTGATTTACTCCACAAACTCTGATGATGATACCCTTAGCACTCCCCTCAGTCCTTTCTACCTCAATTTATTGCTACCCTCTACCCCTGCACTATCCACTGCCCCACTGTACTCCATAACCTAATAATCACCCCTTTCCCTCTTGCTACCCAATACCCTCACATCCTTCCTTGCCCTGCAGCGCTGTATAACCCTTGTGGTTTAGCGCTTCTTTTTGATAATAATAATAATAATTCACAGACAACATAAAAGAATGATTGTTTTACAAACTGGTGAGGTTATTTTTGAAATATCACAATTTGTTTTTGATTTGTGTGTAAGTTTATTCAGGTATACATAAATACAGTTACACAGATTATCACACATAGCAGCATACAGTGGACCCCCGCATAACGATATTAATCCGTTCATGAGAGCTCATTGTTATGTGAAATTATCGTTATGCGAATGAATTTTCCCCATAAGAAATAATGGAAATCAAATTAATCCGTGCAAGACACCCAAAAGTATGAAAAAAAAAATTTTACCACATGAAATATACATTTTCCTGCACACAAAGAGAAGGATACATGCACATTAGTAGAGTAGTACATGCACAGTATACATGTACAGTGGACCCCCGGTTAACGAACTTTTTTCATTCCAGTAGTATGTTCAGGTGCCAGTACTGACCGAATTTTTTCCCATAAGGAATATTGTGAAGTAGATTAGTCCATTTCAGACCCCCAAACATACACGTACAAACGCACTTACATAAATATACTTACATAATTGGTCGCATTTGGAGGTGATCGTTAAGCGGGGGTCCACTGTATATTGTGCATGTACTACTCTACTAAATGAAGAATAAATGATACTTTTATTGAAGATGCAGCAATGACTGATGAGACACTGTGTCCTGGGAGTGCCTTTTCCTCCTGAGTACTGTAGGTCCTGTTTGGCATTTTCTTCCAGAACAGGTCTTATCACACTGCGTATGCCACTACGATTCTTAAATCTCTCAAACCAACCTTTGCTGGCTTTAAATTCACCAATATGAGCACTAGTTCCAGGCGTTTTTCCCTGTTCACCTGGGTGTTAGTCGACTGGTGTGGGTTGCATTCTGGGAGACAAGATTAAGGACCCCAATGGAAATAAGTTAGACAGTCTTCGATGACACTGACTTTTTTGGGTTATCCTGGGTGGCTAACCCTCTGGGGTTAATTGTTTCTTGGTATTCTCAATAAGCCACACCAACAACTGTGCTACAGCAGCAGCAGCAGCACCTGACAGTGCTACAGCAGCAGCAGCTGACAGTGCTACAGCAGCAGCAGCTGACAGTGCTACAGCAGCAGCAGCTGACAGTGCTACAGCAGCAGCAGCTGACAGTGCTACAGCAGCAGCAGCTGACAGTGCTACAGCAGCAGCTGACAGTACTACAGCAGCAGCAGACGATGCTACAGCAGCAGCAGACGATGCTACAGCAGTAGCAGCAGCAGCAGACGGTACTACAGCAGCAGCAGCAGCTGACGGTGGTACAGCACCAGCAGCAGCTGACAGTGCTACAGCAGCAGCAGCAGCAGCTGACAGTGCTACAGCAGCAGCAGCAGCTGACAGTGCAGCAGCAGCTGACAGTGCTACAGCAGCAGCAGACAGTACTACAACAGCAGCAGCAGCAGCAGCTGACAGTGGTACAGCAGCAGCAGCAGCTGACAGTGCAGCAGCAGCAGCAGCAGCAGCAGTTGACCATGGTACCACAGTATTTCGATAATATTTCTCACCCTTTTTACCACAGGGTTGGCACTAGAAGCTTTCTTGGGGCCCATGGTCACTTATTTTGCAGATAAAATCACCAAAAACGCTGTATGCTTGGATGTTACTGCGGAGGCTGGCTTGTAAACAATGCCACCGGTGGAACATGTGAGGCTGGCTCAGGCCGCACATTAGACGCGTCTCGGATGAATAGTGTTGAGCGGGTTTTTCAGCGGTATGCGAGGCAAAATCTTAGCGATAAAATGTATCGGTATGCGGATTTAACGTTATGTGATGCCAACGGTACGCGGGGGTCCACTGTATGTGTATAGAACCTAGGATAACCCAAAAAAAGTCAGACAAAGTGACTTATTTCCAGTACCTGGCTTGGGCTTGCCATATACGATTTTTGGTAAATGTTTTTTTCTCAGTAGTGTGTTGGGCTATCTTACTGAAACTTGAGCAATGTATGATAGAAAGATGCTTCTTAACGTACACCAAAAATGAAAGAAATCAGATTATAAATATTGGAGTTCACTTCTCAGAAATTAGCTGCCCTTTAGTGGTATATTTTTGTATAGTTTTTATGGTTGTAGTCTCTTTTTTTTATCTCATTTGATAGAATGGAAGATATATTATAGAAATATATATAGTTTTGATAAGCTTCACAACGAAAAGTACCTTGAAATTGAGCTCAAAGTATCAGAAATGTTCGAGTTTTGCCGATGTTCAAGAGTAAACAAATGACGTCACCGTCTAATACATGTCCAACCGGCCAGTCTAATATGCAGTTACAAATGGGTTGACATTATTTATACAATTATTACAATAATGCAGTAGTCTGCATAATAGTAAATCTTCTGTTTTTTTGTGTGAATAAAAATTCAAAATGGAAAGCAAGAGTAATATAAGAGGAGCCTGGAGCCATGACTAATGAACAGAGAAAATTTTATTTTAGTGCCAGGAATGTCTGCATTGTTTATTCTGAGCTCTATTTTGAAACTGGCATCTTTTGAAATTTGTGTGAAATTGGCCAAATTGCCAGTTTCTGACCTTTTTACTGAGTAGCTGAAATAGGTGAATGGGTGGTTTCTTGTACTCAATCGAGAGAATAGAAGGAATACTAGCAAAATAGCTTTGAGTTTGATAGACTAGAACAATGGAATGGGCCAAAAATAGGGCATAAATTGGGTGAAATCACCAATGCATAAATACTGCTGTTTGGTTAAGTGTATTCTAATCTAACCACTCTGTAATCCATCAAAGTCGCTAATCCAGCACCCTACAGGTCCCGATGACACCAGATTAGTGATGGCCAACCTGTACTGAATGAGAGATATAAATAAAATTCAACACGTTATAGGTTACAATTCATACCCTACAGGAATACCTATGAAATGTCAACACGTTATAGGTTACAATTCATACCCTACAGGAATACCTATGAAATGTAACATACCATTAATCTTTTAAAAAGAAGAGAGGTGCCTTAATACAAATGAAGGGCTCTTGATCCAAAGAATTGGAGCTACCCTTCATTTCCTTGGATCGAACCTGACTGTCTCTCATTCTCCAAGATGCTATATGATTGATATGGGTTTAGTGCTCTCATGAAATAACATACCATTAATCAGCAAGCACATGGTTCCTGCAGATGCAACATCCAGCACTTTTCCTATACCAGGAAAACTGAGTTTCTTTGCAGTATGAATTTGCATGTCATCTGTCACTGAATTTAGCTGATGATATTCTGAATTTCCCCAACCAAATATCTCCCCTTTATCTGAAAGTTTAAATATATTTTTAGACACAAAAGTACATATATACTATATACTAGTACAGTAGATTTGTGTTCAAATACAAAATTTCCAACACAATTTGAGATTTATCAGTCTACAAGAATTTCATATATATAAGGCTAAAATTGGAAGTACTGTACTGAATAGTACTTACAAGCATCAGTTTACTACTGTACAATCCTGTTTCATAAATATACCAATTCTAGACAATGTATTTTTGTATTGCTTACAAAATCAGTCTTCAAAAACATTTTAGATCATGCAGAAATTATAGTAAAATAAACAAAATCCATTCTTGCTAAACAATAACCCATGTGGAGACAGATACTTGTACATTTCTACCCCCAACTGGAGTCCTCTTCAGCTGCTGAAGTGGATTTCAGTTGATTAACCCCTTGACTGTCGCAACCCCCAATCCTGAGGTGTCTGTCTCCTGGTGTCGCAAAATTTAAAAAAAAAAAAAAATTTTTCTATTAAATGATAGAGAATCATTTCCCGATTGTAATGACACCAAAAAAACGAAATTTGATGGAAAACTGATGGAATTATGCTCTTGGGAAGTTAGCAACCTCGGCGATATTTACAAATCGGCGTCGCCCACTTTGAGCCCTATTTTCGGCTAATAACGTTGTTCCAGTCGACGAAACTCATAGCTATTTCTTTAGAACTCCATTTTTTCTATCGACTGAGTACAAGAAACTGCCCATTTACCAATTTCAACTACCCAATAATGTGGTCAGAAATTTGCAATTTGGCCAATTTCACAAAAATTAAAAAATATGACAATTTCAAAATAAGGTCCAGAATGAACAAGGCAGACATTCCTGGCTCTAAAATAACATTTTCTTTGTTCATCAGTCATGCCTCCAGGCCCCTCTGATATTACTCTTGCTTTCTATTTTGAATTTTTATTCAAACAAATAATAGAAGACTTACTATTATGCAGACTACTGCAAAACTGTAATAATTGTATAAATAACATCAACCCATTCATGACTACATATTAGAATAGCTAGTTGGACATTTATTGGACAATGACATCATTTGTTTACTTTTGAACATTGGCAAAAATCAAACATTTCCCCTACTTTGAGCTCCATTTCCAGGTTCTTTTTATAGTAAAATCAATCAAAATCACCTCTATTTCTATAATATGTTTTCCATTCTATCAAACGAGACCAAGAAAATGAGAATACACCCATAAATACTATACAAAAATAGACCACTAAGTCGGCATTTTAATTAAAAAAAAAAGGTCGGAGTTTTTTTTTCTCATTATGCACTGCGTGCTCCAGGATTTTTTTTATGTGGTGCACACTGACCACACAGACCCATTCTCTCACATGTGGGCCTACCAGCTTTCTCCTGCTTGATTTGAAGCTGCTAGAATTCATGAGTATATATACGTCAAACACGGTACCTCATAAGACGGCCGCGACAGTCAAAGGGTTAAAATATACAGACCAACTTTATTTTACAAGTTTCTGTCTCCATGTGAATTATTACTTGGCAGGAGAAGTGTTCATTACTATGAATGAATTCAACACAAATTAATTCTATAATTTGTCTAGTACAAATATGACTAGCTTGTTAATATAGTTACTGCTATATTGTGATTTATCTATATTAGAGTTTTGCAAACTAGAATATATGAAATCTTAGACAAAGCAATATTCAGGTACATTATTCATGCTATATTGATGACAACTTACCACTTAAAGCTAAAGCACAGTCTGCTCTACACGACACTTTAACAATTTTTTCTCCAACAACATCTCCGATAACCGGGCCAACACAAGGCTCATTATTATAGCGCCCTCTACCTGTCTGACCATCAGCTCCCCAGCCACATGAATACACCACTCCATCTTCACTTAGAAACAAGCTGTGAGGAAGAAAGCCTCTAATAAGGACACTGTTCTGTTGAAAATATGATAAATTTACTCCAAGCTATGGTACTTTTTCTTATATATACATGTATATATATATATACACACACACACACACACACCTACCATCCGACTTACGACCTGCTCGACATACATCCACTCGACTCACGACCGTGCATCTGGCAGCTGGGCTGGGCTGGCTGATGCACACCGCTGTACAATATTTGATGATACTCATGGCGGCAATGCGTCATGCAGGCAGCATCAGTTTGAGTAACCCTGCCCTATCAGCAGCATCATACTGTATTAACTGTACTAACTGGACAGTAAATTTCACCATGGCCCCTAAGATGAAGTCTGAATCTTGCACTGGAGATTGTGGTAAGAAAGGCTCTTACTCTCGAACTCTATTTGTTTTCACTGTTGCACATAAACCTGTCTGTATCTGTCTGTCTGTATATCTGTGTCTGTCTGTATCTCTGTGTGTCTGTTTATCTTTCTGTCTACCTGTGTGTCTGTCTTTCTGTCTACCTGTGTGTCTGTCTTTGTCTACCTGTGTATCTGTCTTATGTCTACCTGTGTGTGTGTGTCTTTCTGTCTACCTGTGTGTGTGTCTTTCTGTTTACCTGTGTGTGTGTCTTTCTGTTTACCTGTGTGTCTGTCTTTCTGTCTACCTGTGTGTCTGTGTCTACCTGTGTGTCTGTGTCTACCTGTGTGTCTGTCTTTGTCTACCTGTGTCTGTCTTTCTGTCTGCTTGTCTGTGTCAGAGCCACTCATTAAGAGTGTAATTGAAGACGCCATATTAATAATGATAATAACACAATAATAATCACTGAGGCGCATTAAATGTGTATAAAATGTTAATATAGACATTTTGCTTAATCCATCTATGATTTTTTCAAAATTATATAATAAACATGCTACATAACATATAAGCATATAAATTAACAAATATGAGATGTTTTTCTGGTCGGCCTGACAGAGTGAACAAAAACCATTTGTGTCCAGGCTGGTAACAACAACAACGTTTGTTTACATAACTTGCGAACCTTCTACACTTTCATTCTCTCTCTCGTTTATTCATTTATTCTTGTTTACTCACCTCTCACTCTACACTAAGACTACAGATATTACACGATTATTATATTATAGTTTAATAATAATATTATTAATATTAGTACATATATATTATTGTAATAATAATAATTAATATTATTATTAATTTAGAGCACTGGAGCACAGATCCACTGTATAGCACTGTCTGGATTTTTTGGGTTATCCTAGGTAATTTATACTATGTATGATAACTTTACTTATGTGTACCTGTGAGAGAGAGAGAGAGAGAGAGAGATACAGAGATAGAGAGATACAGAGAGAGAGAGAGAGATAAAGAGAGAGAGAGAGATACAGAGACAGAGAGAGCCATATTCAGTCAGCCAGTCAGCCAACCACCCACCCACCCGGCCACCCAGCCAGTCAGCCAGCCAGCCGGATACGTATTACACATGTTCCAGAATTGTTTCTCTTTACTTAGGGTATAGGTTATACTACATTCTGGCAGGATGACACTACCAGTGTTATTCTCCCATTCCACTGTGTCGACAATACATAAAGATAACAGTAACATATGATACTGTATGCGATGTAAAATTTACAATACAGTTCACTACCATGTATACATTATATACAGTAAATAAATAATTAAAATATAACAATAGAAGTAAATTATGGTAAAAA
This sequence comes from Cherax quadricarinatus, assembly GCF_038502225.1. Lineage (NCBI taxonomy): Eukaryota > Metazoa > Arthropoda > Malacostraca > Decapoda > Parastacidae > Cherax > Cherax quadricarinatus. The sequence goes on along the minus strand of NC_091300.1, from coordinate 23,195,693 downwards.
GAATGAAATAATGATTGTACATTACATTACAGTATTATGTAGGTAGTTTATATAGGAAATGTTTGACATTATGCCCTACCCAGTATGTCGGCAATTTTCAAAGGTTCGACTTACGTCCATTTTGACTTACGACCGGTTGGTCAGAGCCAAGCTTGGTTGTAAGTTGGATGGTACCTGTATATATGTACAGTGGAGCCCCGGTTCATGATATTAATCCGTTCCTGAGACCTCATCGTAAACCAAAATTATCAGAAAGCGAATCAATTTTCCCCATAAGAAATAATGGAAATCAAATTAACCCTTTGACTGTCGCAACCCCCAATCCTGAGGTGTCTCCTGGTGTCGCAAAATTTAAAAAAAAAAAATTATTTTTTCTTATGAAATGATAATCTTTTCCCGATTGTAAAGACACCAAAAAAACGAAATTTAATGGAAAACTGATGGAATTACGTTCTCGTGAAGTTAGCGACCTCTGCGATATTTACAAATCGGCGATTTTGCCCACTTTGAGCCCTATTTTCGGCTAATTCCATTATTCCAGTCAACCAAGATCATAGCTATTTCTTCAGAACTCCATTTTTTCCAGCGATTGAGTACAAGAAACTGCCCATTTACCGAATTCAATTACCCAATAACATGGTCAGAAATTTGCAATTTGGACAATTTCACGAAAATTAAAAAAATATGACAATTTCAAAATAAGGACCAGAATGAACAATGCAGACATTCCTGGCTCTAAAATAACATTTTCTTTGTTCATCAGTCATGTCTACAGGCCCCTCTGATATTACTCTTGCTTTTTATTTTGAAATTTTATTCAAACAAAAAATAGATTTACTGTTATGCAGACTACTGCAATACTGTAATAATTGTAAAAATTACATCAACCCATTCATGACTGCATATTAGAATGGATATTTGGACATTTATTGGACAATGACATCATTTGTTTACTTTTGAACATCGGCAAAAATCAAACATTTCCCGTACTTTGTGCTCCATTTCCAGGTTCTTTTTATAGTAAAATTAATCAAAATCAACTCTATTTCTATAATATAGTTTCCATTCTATCAAATGAGACCAAGAAAACGAAAATACAACCACAAATGCTTTACGAAAATAGACCACAAAGTCGGCATTTTAATTAAAAAAACAGTCGGAGTTTTATTTTCTCATTATGCACTGCGTGCTCCAGGATTTTTTTTATATGGTGCACACTGACCACACAGACCCATTCTCTCACATGTGGGCCTACCAGCTTTCTCCTGCCTGATTTGAAGCCGCTAGAATTTATGAGTATATATACGAAAACACGGTACCTCGTAAACGTATATATACGGCCGCGACAGTCAAAGGGTCAATCTGTGCAAGACACCCATAAGTATGAAAAAAAAAACTTTTACCACATGAAATATTAAGTTTAATGCAATAGAATAATTACAATAACAACAATAACAATAGAATAACAACAATAGAATAATTGACACTTACCTTTAATGAAGATCTGGTGATGATTGATGGGATGGGAGGAGGGGAGTGTGTTGAACCTATTGTTTAGAAGGGAAATCCCCCTCCATTAGGACTTGAGGTTTCAAGTCTTCACTGTCTATGTAACCCTTGAATTGATAAATTAGACACATGTGCAACTCTTGGGTATCTTTATAACGTTTCGCCACACAGTGGCTTCATCAGTCCATACAAAGGAGAATCTTGAAGAATAGGAGGAGAATGAGGTAATCAGTCCCTCAACCTTGAGTCGATGTGGTCAGTCCATCAATCTTGAATAGAATACGGCATACGTGCTGAGAAGGAGCTTATAAACCGTTGGCAGGAGAGGTGCAGCAGTCAGAGGTAGTGTAACATTCGTTCAATGTTGAAGTAGGTCGTGCCCAAGAATTAGGCAAGCGAAGAATTCCCAAGTATTAAGATCCCAAGAAGATGCAGTGTCTGACAGGTTTGTAGATGAATGGTTCAGAGAACCGACATGTTGATAAATTAGACACATGTGCAACTCTTGGGTATCTTTATAACGTTTCGCCACACAGTGGCTTCATCAGTCCATACAAAGGAGAATCTTGAAGAATAGGAGGAGAATGAGGTAATCAGTCCCTCAACCTTGAGTCGATGTGGTCAGTCCATCAATCTTGAATAGAATACGGCATACGTGCTGAGAAGGAGCTTATAAACCGTTGGCAGGAGAGGTGCAGCAGTCAGAGGTAGTGTAACATTCGTTCAATGTTGAAGTAGGTCGTGCCCAAGAATTAGGCAAGCGAAGAATTCCCAAGTATCTTGGGATCTTAATACTTGGGAATTCTTCGCTTGCCTAATTCTTGGGCACGACCTACTTCAACATTGAACGAATGTTACACTACCTCTGACTGCTGCACCTCTCCTGCCAACGGTTTATAAGCTCCTTCTCAGCACGTATGCCGTATTCTATTCAAGATTGATGGACTGACCACATCGACTCAAGGTTGAGGGACTGATTACCTCATTCTCCTCCTATTCTTCAAGATTCTCCTTTGCATGGACTGATGAAGCCACTGTGTGGCAAAACGTTATAAAGATACCCAAGAGTTGCACATGTGTCTAATTTATCAACATGTCGGTTCTCTGAACCATTCATCTACAAACCTGTCAGACACTGCATCTTCTTGGGATCTTAATACTTGGGAATTCTTCGCTTGCCTAATTCTTGGGCACGACCTACTTCAACATTGAACGAATGTTACACTACCTCTGACTGCTGCACCTCTCCTGCCAACGGTTTATAAGCTCCTTCTCAGCACGTATGCCGTATTCTATTCAAGATTGATGGACTGACCACATCGACTCAAGGTTGAGGGACTGATTACCTCATTCTCCTCCTATTCTTCAAGATTCTCCTTTGTATGGACTGATGAAGCCACTGTGTGGCGAAACGTTATAAAGATACCCAAGAGTTGCACATGTGTCTAATTTATCAACATGTCGGTTCTCTGAACCATTCATCTACAAACCCTTGAATTCTTTCACATACTTTTCAGCTGCTTTTTGGTCTGAACTGGCAGCCTCACCATGCCTAATCACACTATGTATGCCACTACGATTCTTAAATCTTTCAAACCAACCTTTGCTGGCCTTAAATTCACTCACATCACCACTAGTTGCAGGCAATTTCTTTACCAAATTGTCATGCAGCTGCCTAGCCTTTCCACAAATGATCACTTGAGAGATGCTATCTCCTGCTATCTGTTTTTCATTTATCCACACCAATAACAGTCTCTCAACATTTTCTAACACTTACGGTCGCTGTTTCGTAATCACAGTTGCACCTTTTGCAAGAACAGCTTCCTTGATTGCCATTTTCCTGCTCACTATAGTAGAGATCGTTGATTGGGATTTACTATACAACTTGGCCAGCTCCAACACACGCACTCCACTTTTGTACTTTGCAACTATCTCTTTCTTAATTTCAATAGTCATTTTCACCCTTGGTCTCGAAGGGTTGGCACTAGAAGCTTTCTTGGGGCCCATGGTGACTTATTTTGCAGAAACAAGCACCAAAAACAGTGATAATATGGAATGTACCGAATGTATCCTTAGATGCACGCACACTAGCTGGCTTGTAAACACTGGCACACGGGGCAGTTCAGGCCACATGTGGACACATCTCGTACGAATTGCATTGCATACCAGGTTTTGTAACGGGAACCGAGGCAAATTTTTTTCGATATAATGCATCGGATACCGGATTTATTGGATACAGATAGCATCGCGAACCGGGGGTCCTATGTATGTATGTATGTATGTATGTATGTATGTATGTATGTGTGTGTGTGTGTGTGTGTGTGTGTGTGTGTGTGTATGTGTGTGTGTGTGTGTGTGTGTGTGTGTGTGTGTGTGTGTGTGTGTATATATATATATATATATATATATATATATATATATATATATATATATATATATATATATATATATATATATATATATAAATAAAGTTAGCATAAGAGAAGTTTTTACAAAGTAGAAGTGATGCAAGGAGGGAAGAGTATATGGAGAAAAAGAGAGAGGTTAAGAGAGTGGTGAAGCAATGTAAAAAGAGAGCAAATGAGAGAGTGGGTGAGATGTTATCAACAAATTTTGTTGAAAATAAGAAAAAGTTTTGGAGTGAGATTAACAAGTTAAGAAAGCCTAGAGAACAAATGGATTTGTCAGTTAAAAATAGGAGAGGAGAGTTATTAAATGGAGAGTTAGAGGTATTGGGAAGATAGAGGGAATATTTTGAGGAATTGTTAAATGTTGATGAAGATAGGGAAGCTGTGATTTCGTGCATAGGACAAGGAGGAATAACATCTTGTAGGAGTGAGGAAGAGCCAGTTGTGAGTGTGGGGGAAGTTCGTGAGGCAGTAGGTAAAATGAAAGGGGGTAAGGCAGCCGGGATTGATGGGATAAAGATAGAAATGTTAAAAGCAGGTGGGGATATAGTTTTGGTGTGGTTGGTGCAATTATTTAATAAATGTATGGAAGAGGGTAAGATACCTAGGGATTGGCAGAGAGCATGCATAGTTCCTTTGTATAAAGGCAAAGGGGATAAAAGAGAGTGCAAAAATTATAGGGGGATAAGTCTGCTGAGTATACCTGGTAAAGTGTATGGTAGAGTTATTATTGAAAGAATTAAGAGTAAGACGGAGAATAGGATAGCAGATGAACAAGGAGGCTTTAGGAAAGGTAGGGGGTGTGTGGACCAGGTGTTTACAGTGAAACATATAAGTGAACAGTATTTAGATAAGGCTAAAGAGGTCTTTGTGGCATTTATGGATTTGGAAAAGGCGTATGACAGGGTGGATAGGGGGGCAATGTGGCAGATGTTGCAAGTGTATGGTGTAGGAGGTAGGTAACTGAAAGCAGTGAAGAGTTTTTACGAGGATAGTGAGGCTCAAGTTAGAGTATGTAGGAAAGAGGGAAATTATTTCCCAGTAAAAGTAGGCCTTAGACAAGTATGTGTGATGTCACCGTGGTTGTTTAATATATTTATAGATGGGTTGTAAGAGAAGTAAATGCGAGGGTCTTGGCAAGAGGCGTGGAGTTAAAAGATAAAGAATCACACACAAAGTGGGAGTTGTCACAGCTGCTCTTTTCTGATGACACTGTGCTCTTGGGAGATTCTGAAGAGAAGTTGCAGAGATTGGTGGATGAATTTGGAAGGGTGTGCAAAAGAAGAAAATTAAAGGTGAATACAGGAAAGAGTAAGGTTATGAGGATAACAAAAAGATTAGGTGATGAAAGATTGAATATCAGATTGGAGGGAGAGAGTATGGAGGAGGTGAATGTATTCAGATATTTGGGAGTGGACGTGTCAGCGGATGGGTCTATGAAAGATGAGGTGAATCATAGAATTGATGAGGGGAAAAGAGTGAGTGGTACACTTAGGAGTCTGTGGAGACAACGAACTGTGTCCTTGGAGGCAAAGAGGGGAATGTATGAGAGTATAGTTTTACCAACGCTCTTATATGGGTGTGAAGCATGGGTGATGAATGTTGCAGCGAGGAGAAGGCTGGAGGCAGTGGAGATGTCATGTCTGAGGGCAATGTGTGGTGTGAATATAATGCAGAGAATTCGTAGTTTGGAAGTTAGGAGGAGGTGCGGGATTACCAAAACTGTTGTCCAGAGGGCTGAGGAAGGGTTGTTGAGGTGGTTCGGACATGTAGAGAGAATGGAGCGAAACAGAATGACTTCAAGAGTGTATCAGTCTGTAGTGGAAGGAAGGCGGGGTAGGGGTCGGCCTAGGAAAGGTTGGAGAGAGGGGGTAAAGGAGGTTTTGTGTGCGAGGGGCTTGGACTTCCAGCAGGCATGCGTGAGCGTGTTTGATAGGAGTGAATGGAGACAAACGGTTTTTAATACTTGACGTGCTGTTGGAGTGTGAGCAAAGTAACATTTATGAAGGGGTTCAGGGAAACCGGCAGGCCGGACTTGAGTCCTGGAGATGGGAAGTACAGTGCCTGCCCTCTGAAGGAGGGGTGTTAATGTTGCAGTTTAAAAACTGTAGTGGAAAGCACCCTTCTGGCAAGACAGTGATGGAGTGAATGATGGTGAAAGTTTTTCTTTTTCGGGCCACCCTGCCTTGGTGGGAATCGGCCAGTGTGATAATAAATAAAAAAAAAATATGACATGGAAAGCATATAAATCTATAGGGGAAGGAAAGAGGGGTAGGGGTCGTCCTCGAAAGGGTTGGAAAGAGGGGGTAAAGGAGGTTTTGTGGGCGAGGGGCTTGGACTTCCAGCAAGCGTGCATGAGCGTGTTAGATAGGAGTGAATGGAGACGAATGATACTTGGGACCTGACGATCTGTTGGAGTGTGAGCAGGGTAATATTTAGTGAAGGGATTCAGGGAAACCGGTTATTTTCTTATAGTCGGACTTGAGTCCTGGAAATGGGAATTACAATGCCTGCACTTTAAAGGAGCGGTTTGGGATATTGGCAGTTTGGAGGGATATGTTGTGTATCTTTATACGTGTATGCTTCTAAACTGTTGTATTCTGAGCACCTCTGCAAAA
>NC_091300.1:23179158-23184158 GCF_038502225.1 Cherax quadricarinatus | reverse complement strand
GGTCTATTTTCGTATAGTATTTATGGTCATATTCTCGTTTTCTTGGTCTCATTTGATAGAATGGAAAACATATTATAGAAATAGAGGTGATTTTGATTGGTTTTACTATGAAAAGAATCTTGAAATGGAGCTCAAAGTAGGCAAAATGTTTGATTTTTGCCAATGTTCAAAAGTAAATAAATGATGTCATTTTCCAATAAATGTTCAAGTAGCCATTCTAATATGCAGTCATGAATGAGTTGACATTATTTATACAATTATTACAATATTGCAGTAGTCTGCATAACAGTAAATCTTCTATTTTTTGTTTGAATAAAAATTCAAAATAGAAAGCAAGAGTAATATCAGAGGGGCCTGGAGATGTGACTGATGAACAAAGAAAATGTTATTTTAGAGCCAGGAATGTCTGCATTGTTCATTCTCGACCCTATTTTGAAATTGTCATATTTTTTAATTTTAGTGAAATTGGCCAAATTGCAAATTTCTGACCATGTTATTGGGTAGTTGAAATATGTAAATGGGCAGTTACTTGTACTCAGTCAATAGAAAAAATGGAGTTCTAAAGAAATAGCTATGAGTTTGGTCGACTGGATCAATGGAATTAGCCGAAAATAGGGCTCAAATTGGGTGAAATTACCAATTCGTAAATATCGCCGAGGTCGCTAACTTTGCGAGAGTGTAATTCCGTCAGTTTTCCATCAATTTTTGTTCTTTTGGTGTCATTACAATCAGGAAAAGATTCTCTATCACTTCATAAGAAAAAATTTTCTTTTTTTTTTGTGGAAATTTTGTAACACCAGGAGACACCTCAGGATTTGGGGTTGCAACGGTCAAGGGGTTAACAAGTCGGCCGTCTCCCACCGAAGCAGGGTGACCCAAAAAGAAAAAAAATCCCCAAAAAGAAAATACTTTCATCATCATTCAACACTTTCACCTCACTCACACATAATCACTGTTTTTGCATAGGTGCTCAGAATACAACAGTTTAGAAGCATATACTGTACGTATAAAGATACACAACACATCCCTCCAAACTGCCAATATCCCAAACCCCTCTTTTAACCCCTTGACTGTCGCAACCACAAATCCTGAGGTGTCTCCTGGTGTCACAAAAAAAAAAAAAAATCTTATGAAATGATAGAGAATCTTTTCCTGATTGTAATGACGCCAAAAGATCGAAATTTGATGGAAAGAATTACGCTCTCACGAAGTTAGCGACCTCAGAGATATTTACGAATCGGCGCTTTCGCCCACTTTGAGCCCTATTTTCAGCTAATTCCATTGTTCCAGTCAACCAGACTCATAGCTATTTCTTAATAACTCCATTTTTTCTATCGATTGAGTACAAGAAACTGCCCATTTACCGATTTCAACTACCCAATAACATGGTCAGAAATTTGCAATTTGGCCAATTTCACTAAAATTAAAAAATATGACAATTTCAAAATAGGGTCCAGAATGAACAATGCAGACATTCCTGGCTCTAAAATAACATTTACTTTGCTCATCAGTCATGTCTCCAGGCCCCTCTGATATTACTCTTGCTTTCTATTTTGAATTTTTATTCAAACAAAAAATAGAAGATTTACTGTTATGCAGACTACTGCAATTTTGTAATAATTGTATAAATAATGTCAACCCATTCATGACTGCATATTAGAATGGCTACTTGGACATTTATTGGAAAATGGCATAATTTGTTTCCTTTTGAACATTGGCAAAAATCAAACATTTCGCCTACTTTGAGCTCCATTTCAAGGTTCTTTTCATAGTAAAACCAATCAAAATCACCTCTATTCCTATAATATGTTTTCCATTCTATCAAATGAGACCAAGAAAACGAGAATACAGCCATAAATCCTATACGAAAATAGACCACAAAGTCGGCATTTTAATTAAAAAACAAAAAACGGTCAGTTTTTTTTTCTCATTATGCACTGCGTGCTGCAGGAATTTTTTTTATATGGTGCACACTGACCCATTCTCTCACATGTGGGCCTACCAACTTTCTCCTGCTTGATTTGAAGCTGCTAGAATTTGAGTACATATATGTCAAAAACAGTGGCTTGTAAGACGTATATGTACGCCCAAAACAGTCAAAGGGATAAAGTGCAGGCATTGTACTTACCATTTCCAGGACTCAAGTCCGGCTATATAAACATAACCGGTTTCCCTGAATTTTTTTTTTTTTTTTTTTTTTTTCAACAAGTCGGCCGTCTCCCACCGAGGCAGGGTGACCCAAAAAAGAAAGAAAATCCCCAAAAAGAAAAATACTTTCATCATCATTCAACACTTTCACCACACTCGCACATTATCACTGTTTTTGCAGAGGTGCTCAGAATACAACAGTCTAGAAGCATACACATATAAAGATACACAACATATCCCTCCAAACTGCCAATATCCCAAACCCCTCCTTTAAAGTGCATGCATTGTACTTCCCATTTCCAGGACTCAAGTCCGACTATATGAAAATAACCGGTTTCCCTGAATCCCTTCACTAAATATTACCCTGCTCACACTCCAACAGATCGTCAGGTCCCAAGTACCATTCGTCTCCATTCACTCCTATCTAACACGCTCACGCACGCCTGCTGGAAGTCCAAGCCCCTTACCCACAAAACCTCCTTTACCCCCTCTCTCCAACCCTTTCGAGGACGACCCCTACCCCGCCTTCCTTCCCCTATAGATTTATATGCTTTCCATGTCATTCTACTTTGATCCATTCTCTCTAAATGACCAAACCACCTCAACAACCCCTCTTCTGCCCTCTGACTAATACTTTTATTAACTCCACACCTTCTCCTAATTTCCACACTCCGAATTTTCTGCATAATATTTACACCACACATTGCCCTTAAACAGGACATCTCCACTGCCTCCAACCGTCTCCTCGCTGCTGCATTTACCACCCAAGCTTCACACCCATATAAGAGTGTTGGTACTACTATACTTTCATACATTCCCTTCTTTGCCTCCATAGATAACGTTTTTTGACTCCACATATACCTCAACGCACCACTCACCTTTTTTCCCTCATCAATTCTATGATTAACCTCATCCTTCATAAATCCATCCGCCGACACGTCAACTCCCAAGTATCTGAAAACATTCACTTCTTCCATACTCCTCCTCCCCAATTTGATATCCAATTTTTCTTTATCTAAATCATTTGACACCCTCATCACCTTACTTTTTTCTATGTTCACTTTCAACTTTCTACCTTTACACACATTCCCAAACTCATCCACTAACCTTTGCAATTTTTCTTTAGAATCTCCCATAAGCACAGTATCATCAGCAAAAAGTAACTGTGTCAATTCCCATTTTGAATTTGATTCCCTTCATTAAATCCCTGCTCACACTCCAACAGCTCATCAGGTCCCAAATACCATTCATCTCCATTCACTCCTATCTAACACGCTCATGCACACTTGCAGGAAGTCAAAGCCCCTCGCCCACAAAACCTTTACCCACTCCCTCCAACCTTTTCGAGGACGACCCCTACCCTGCCTTCCTTCCCCTACAGATTTATACGCTCTCCATGTCATTCTACTTTGATCCATTCTCTCTAAATGACCAAACCATCTCAACAAGCCCTCTGACTAATACTTTTACTAACTCCACACCTTCTCCTAATTTCCACACACTGAATTTTCTGCATAATATTTACACCACACATTGCCCTTAGACAGCACATATTTCTTATTTATAAATTAAAATGTAAATTGATGAATTACATACACTGTTTAACCTTTGGGGGTTTTGGCCGTACAAGTACGGCTTACGCCCCAGGGTTTTTGACGTACTAGTATGCCTAAATTCTAGCGCCCTCAAATCTAGTGAGAGAAAGCTGGTAGGCCTACATATGAAAGAATGGGTCTATGTGGTCAGTGTGCCCAGCATAAAAAAAATCCTGCAGCACACAGTGCGTAATGAGAAAAAAAAACTTTGACCATGTTTTTGGAATAAAACAGCAACTTTGCACCGTATTTTCATATGGAATTTATTGTTGTATTCTAGTTTTCTTGGTCTTATTTTATAGAATGGAAAACATATTACAGAAATTGAGATGATTTTGACTGGTTTTACAATGAAAAGTACCTTGAAATTGAGCTCAAAGTAGCAGAAATGTTCGATTTTTACCAAAGTTCAAAAGTAAACAAATCATGTCAAGCGTCCAATACACGTCAACTGGTGAGTCTAATATTCTTTCACAAGTGTGCTGATATTATTTATACCATTTCTACACTAATGCAGTAGTCTGCATAACAGTAAATCTTCTATTTTTTGTAAGAATAAAAATTCTAAGTGGAAAGCCAAAGAAATATAAGAATGACCTGGGGATGTGACTAACGAACAGAGAACTTGTTATTTTAGTGCCAGGAATGTCTTTCTTGTTTATTCTGGACCCTATTCGGAAATTGGCATCTTTTGAAATTTGTGTGAAATTGGCAAAATTGCTAAATTCTGACCACTTTATTGGATAGTTGAAATTGGTAAATGGGTGGTTTCTTGTACTCATTCGATAGAAAAAATGGAGTTCTAGTGAAATAGTTATGACTTTTGTCGACTAGTACATTGGAATTGGCCGAAATTAGGGCTCAAAGTGGGCAAAATCGCCGATGCGTAAACATCATCGAGATCGCTAACTTCACAAGAGCATAATTCTTTAAGTTTTCCATCAAATTTCATACTTTTGGTGTCATTATGATCGGGGAAAGATTCTCTATCTTTTCATAAGAAAAAATAATTTTTTTTTTTTAAATTTTGGCGACCCTGAGTACAAGTCTCTGAGAGGGCCTGGCGACCCCAAGGGTTAAGTGTGAATAGTGTTGGCGGATTCTGTTGCTGCCTCTACCACCACTATGTATAGCTTCTCTCACTGGCCCTTATAAACCCAACACCACCACCACTTACTCCTCACATACATTATGACATATTTTATTCATTCTAGAGTATATATATATATATTTCTATGTTATTAATATTGTTTATTA
>NC_091300.1:23110425-23172925 GCF_038502225.1 Cherax quadricarinatus | reverse complement strand
AGAAAACGTAATGTTGTCCCTCCACCCAGCTACCACATAGGTCCACAAGTATTATTATCAGAGCATATAAAATATGCAATAAATGCCAGACAACAAGTTTACACTAACTTATATTAAGTTAGCAATAGAAATAGGCATTAAAAACACAATACAAGGTAAGATACACACAGAGTACATGTATTACGTACCTTAAAATATTAATATTAATGTGTGAGAGGTGAGTGGCAGGATGTTTATTGAATAAAATCAGAATGGCACACCATCATCCTCTAACTTGGCACTTAAAACAAGAGGCTTACGACTTCTCTTTTTATTACAGCTAACCTTAGACGCCATCGTCAATGAGAGCCAACTAGTTAACGAAAGAGTAAACGAGAGAGAGAACGAGATACAGAGTTGAGACAATGTAAGAACACAAACTGAACAGGTAGTGGGCGATCACTTGGTCAAGCGAAATAAATGCGTATTAATATGTGTCTACTTTTAGTTCATTCACGTCCATTTGTAAGAGTTTGTAAAACATTTACCTCAATATTTTTTTATTTTAATAATAATTACCTTGCAATACAAATACTCTTACATTGTGTACAAGTTGTACAAGTTAGTTCAGAATAAACAAACAGCAACACACCAGTTTTAGAGTGAATGAAGATAATAATAATAATAATAATATTATTAATATTAATAATAATAATTATTATTATTTATTATAAAAAGCACTAAACCCACAAGGGTCGTGAATTGCTATACATAGAGTAAAGGCATACGAAAAGAATATTTTTCTACAGTTACCCCCCAGTGTTTGACTAGAGAAAACGTAATTCTTCCGACACCACCTACACAGCTGCTTTGTAAACAAATCTCATATTTACATCAATTTTTATTCTGAGTGTATGTATCATGTTTATATGCTATGTAATGGGTTTCATATATAATTTTGAGGAAAATATCAAATGAAAATGCCTATATTGATGTAAAATAAGACATTTAGTGTGCCCAAGAGTGATTATTATTACGTAGTATTGGCATCATGAGTAGAGAGAGACTTAGCAATTTTAATGTGTACCTGCACACCAGCACAATGTGTAAGTATATTTAGGTACAAGTACACATAAGTATAAGTATCAGAGTACATATAAAATATGCAGTAACTTTAAAACACTTGAAATTTTGGAAAGTTTCCTGACATAATAGATGTGGTCACGGAAAATGTAAACAAACCGGGTGGGGGGCGCCGTATTTAAAAGACTGCTTGCCGTATAGCAAATTATGGTCATAATTTGACATCGCCGTATTAGTGGAACGCCGTAAGGCGAAACGCCGTAAAGCGGGGCCTTACTGTACACAGCGATGGTCCTAGTACTAAACATTAGGAACCCCACTCATTCCTCCCATTCTGATTTCTCATCCCTTACTGTTACTCTACTCTGTGTCCATATTCATTGACTTGTTGTAGATCATAGTTGGTGGTTCAGATAGTACTTCTGCTCCCTCTGGCAGCATTCATGGTGACACCTTATTAGGTCCCATTAACTTTGATGTATCCAGGTCCATTTCAAAGTTTCTTGACATCTTTTCCTGTTGTGTGTCTGGTATCCAGTACTGTCAGTGTACCCCTTTCCCTTACAGCTTCTGGTATTTCCCGTTTCCACTGAGAAGACCTCCACGTTACAGACTTGTCATATTTCTTCTTCAGATGATAATTACCTGGTCTCTTACTGTGGACTTTCTTCTGGTGTGGCTTTGAAGCAGTTTTGGTTCACACTTGTCCTTTGCATCTGTGTCTTTCTCAGATTGTCACCCAGCCTCTCTTTTTCTCTACCTGCTTCTCTGTTCTTATCTGTCCTTCACTTTCTGTAGTTTTTCCAATCTCTTATGCTTTTCTTTTTTGTCACATTTTTAGAGGCCCTGATTGAACCTAGGGCTCATTTTGTCTTTGCTGTTCCTGCATTATCTTTGTATGAAGGTCTCCTCTGCCTCCTGGCATTTTCCAACTAGGTACTCCATTTCATCAGCTGACTTTCCTTCCAGTTCTCTATCCCACAGCACTTCATTCAGGAATTCTTTCAACCCCACAAAGTTTCCCCGTCTAAAGTCTAGCTTCTCGGACATTTCACCTGCTGTACTTCAGGTGAGGCTTTGATCCACCTAGGTACTATAAGTGAGGCTTTGTTTCACCAGGAGGCCTAGTCTGGGGCTGGACTGCAGGGATGATGATCCTGAAAACACACTTTAGGTATCCTTCAGGTTGTATCTGTCTTACGTGTGTGTATGTCTATCCATTATAGCTATAAACACAGTCCATAAACAGTATGTAGTAGTCATCATTGTACATGCTAGGCAAGAGTAGACAAAGATGGTAATGAGTTGACACATGTGCAAAAGTTGGGTATCTTTATTGCTGGAACATCCCACCTACACAATAAGCTTCTTCAGTCAAGTACAGAGGTGATTAAAAGTATGGATACAGCAGAAGTAGTGGCAAAGTAAAGATATGATCAGTTCATCAACCTTGATGAACTGAGCACTTCATCTTTACCTTGCCACTACTACTGCTGTCTTCATACTTTTAGTTACCTCTGTATTTGACTGAAGAAGCTTTAATGTATGTATATGCAAAATATTTCACCAATATAGATACACAATGGTTGCAGATGTCTCACTCATCAACTTACCAGTATTGTATACCATTTTCATAATACAAAAATCGTAAGATGATTGTTACTGGCAGTCTAAGTAATACTGCATATAAAAAAGTACTGTACAGGAAGATACATCTGTTCCCACATTGCACTCTTCTAAATGCATGGTTTCATTTGTGCATGCTTTATTTTTGAACACCAGTTTCACTAAACATGTATGGTGTTTTTTTTATGGAATGTATTTAAAACTTTAAATAAGAGAGATAACAAATTATAGTAGGGGATGGCATGAGGGAAGCTTTTGCCACTCCAAAATGTTTGATATGTTATAATATTCATTTAAAATGTGTTGAGTCGCTCTCTTTCATTGATTGACATGTAGTAAACTCTCACAAGAAGCACAGGCTGCATTCTGAAACCAGCGTTTCTTGCGTTTTGGAAACAGACAAGTGTTAATTGAACTGTAAATTTGGTAAAGTTTCTAGTATCTCAAAGTTAACTCTTGAAAAAGATTTTGAAATACAGTACAGTACTGGATTCTAAGCATGTAATTTATTTTTGCAGTAGATACCTGGTCCTTGATTTGGTATGGTGTGGCCCTGACCCTCCACATCACTAGCTACATATATATAATTAAAAATGCTTTTCTGTGAAGGGACCATGTTGAACATACATTAAATGTCACACCCATCCTTAACCTTTCCTCATGCTTTTATTCATAACCTGGTAGTTTCTGGGATGTACTAATTTACCACTGCTAACTAAAGTAGTTAATAAGCTTTTGTTTTGATGTATAAACATTAGTGACTACCTACATGAACTACTCTGAGGAGGTAGAAATCTAACCACTTGCCTCTTTCTCTCCGTTCATCATTGTCCCTGGATGCATTCCATCTACTCATTAATTGCCTTCACTCTGTCATATTAAATCAGATAAATGATGAACACAAGTTGTCCTGACCTTCCAAGGCACTGGGATTCTTAGAACAATAATGTATTTTCACATACAGTATCCCAGTGTGTTGTAACAAAGAAATGTAAACTTGACTTGCCACTCAGTCCAGTTTCCTAGTCATGTATTCTATCTTTTTAAGACTGCCAAACAAGAAGTAAACGCTATTTGTTTGCTTTTTTTTTTAAGGTGCAGATATTCTCTGGACGATATATAAACAAGCACTGGCTAAGTTGTCAGTGGCTTCCTTGAAATCAAGTGCAAACTGTTGCTTTTTGTGTTGCTGCCTTCACTACATCTACCTCTTGGCAGTGCTCTCTCTGCTATTGTTTTTATTTATTGCTAGGTAAACATGGGTAGTAGCTTGAAGACTTTCCCATACATTTTTGCCTCTCCTGTTGTAGCAGACACTGTTGATGTTGGCAGCAGTGCTGGTACTGCTGTTGAAACCGACAGCAGTGCTGCTGCTACTGCTGTTGAAACCGACAGCAGTGCTGCTGCTGTTGCTGCATATTTTGGTGGGGTTTGTAAATAATAATATATGGTAGCATCTGGAGCATCACATGCACTAGTTTACCATAGTTAATATCTACAAATGAGATTGGGTGGCCATGTTGGAGTTTTAAGGGCCACATTCCATATTAAGCCCTGCATTGGGGACTCTGGATATATGTTGTCCAAACAATGGTGATGGTGATAAAAATTAGTACATGGCTGGGAAAGTGTAGTTGGTTGGGAAGAGGATGAATGATGGACATAACAGCATTGAAAATGAAAGACTATGGGAGATGGATCATGTAATTGTGCACTTGCCACTTGTCAAGAAATTTGAAAATCTGTGTTTTTGGGCAATATTCTGCTGTGCATTTTAATAATTTTTTTTATCTTAATAGTTGTTTGTTTACACTTTGCACTATACAAAAGTGCTTCTTATGGGAGTTTACTGTACTTATGAAATTAAATAAAAAAGGATAAAAATGAGAGAGGGAGGCAGGAGACTTTTGTGAAGAGAGAGTACATACCTTGTTACAAGTGATATTTGGACTGTGACTCAAGTTAACAATGCTGCTGGCATCCCAGCATGTCATACTGCATGAGCTCATCCCACATTCAATAGATCATGTTGTTTTATAATGCAAGAGGAAGACAGGAGATGTATGGGAGGGTGAGAAGGAGATTGGGCTACCTACACAATTAAGGCTTTGTCAATATTTTTTCATTACTTTCTGTGAGGTTTGAAGTAAAGAGACAAACAACAATAGCACATGTATTTTAGCCTAAAATTTTGTGTAGATTACAGTCTAGACTGCCTGTAGTGCAATGTGCAGTACAATTTTTTTTCCATGGCATGAGTGAAAAAAAACTTAGGAGTAGAGAATGCATCTCTACTTTACCATATACTGTTAGTCCCACTATGCACAGTTTCACAGTGAAGGCCATTTTTCAGGACTGCATCCCCTGTGCAAAGCTGGGGAAAGCTGTAGAAATACAGAAGGTAAATCTTTTCATAATACTATCCACACTTAATAGCATAACTGGAAGTCAGTACAGTGCCTCATACTAGCAATATTTCATAAGCAGTATCTTGGTCACTTCATAGACTATGTGTAAAGTATTCCATGTGAATTGTCTACTAAAATGTCAAGCATTCATTCCAAATTAATAATGTTTGCTCCCAGTCTGGTTCACTGCCACTTCTCAGGTGTTTTTAACTTGCATGTTGCATTGTCTTACCCTTCATATAAGCCTCATCTTGAAATCTTCATTCTCTTCCCCAGCCCACTTGAACATACTGTACTTTTTCTCCTCATTATCATCTTTTCATTCGTATGACTATACCACTATAGCATCACTTTCCAAGCTCATGATTCATTAGTAGTTCATATCTTGCTGCTTTATCACATTTTATTTTATTGGTCCTTATGACATTGCATATTTCCCTCAGATTATTTATCTGCATTACTGTAATGGGGCTTACCAAGTTAGTGCCACACCAGTGGTTCACAGCTATACATTAGTGACAGTGTTGAAGCATTTGGTTCTTCATGTAGTTCTATAGCTGTCTCTCTCCCTATTTTGTTCTTTCTAAGCAAGTCTCTTTTTGTACCATTTTTATTCTTCCCAGATTTCTTCACCATAACTTGCACAAAATCTGTAGTATTCAATCACTTTTTTTTCTTTAACACTGGCTGTCTCCCACAGAGGTAGGGCGACTTGACAAAAAAGAAAACACTTTCATTGTTGCTGATTCAGTCACTGCCTTGCCAGAAGGGGGCCGACATCACGTTCAGATAACCCTCCAAATCATAACATCCCCACCCCTCCTTCAGAGTGCAACCACTGTACTTACCACTCCTTTCTAATCTATTCACACAAGCTTATTGGATGTCCATGCCCCTACCACTCAAAACATCCTTTACCCCCCCCTCCCTCTAGCCTATCCTAGGACAACCTCTACCCCTCCACCCCAGATTTATTCGATCTCATAGTATCCTAATTTTCTCCATCCTCTTCAAATGTTCAAGCCATCTCAACAACCCCTCCTCAGCCCTCTGTGTCTGTTCCACAAGTTATAGTATTCACCCCCATCCTTTTTCTCAGCCTCATATCTGACATAGACAGAGATATAAACCATAGCGCCTTATCTTCCTTTGCAGACAATACTAGAATTTACACTAGTGTCATCCATTGAGGACACTGTAAATCTCCAAGCTGATATACAGTGTCCACAAAAATATTCTGGACCTCCCTTTTATTACAGTTTAAACATTATAAAGCAAAAACTTTAAAACTTGGTACTTGCATAAATATTTTGTTGTCTCCTCCTTGGCCTTGACCATTTGAAGCCATTAGGGCATCCTTTCACTCAGATTTCTGAAGTAGATAACTGGTTGACCCAAATGGCCTTGATTTCCTGCTTCAGGCACAACATGGATGAAATGTGGCAGTATTTAATCTTATTTTTCATGACATTCTAGGCATTCTCAATAGGACTGAGGTCTGAGCTATTCCCTGTGGAAACAAAAAATATTATCCATGGAGGCAAAGAGGGGAATGAATGAGAGTATAGTGGTACAAATGCTTTGATATGGGTGTGAAGCATGTGTTGTGAATGTTGCCGTGAGGAGGAGGTTGGAGACAGTGGAGATGTCATGTTTGAGGGCAATGTGTGGTGTGAATACTATGCAGAGAATTTGTAGCTTGGAGATTAGGAGGAGGTGCAGAGCTAATAAAAGCATTATCCATAAGGTTGAGAAGAGGTTGTTGAGGTGGTTTGGACATTTAGAGAGAATGGAGCAAAATTGAATAACTTTGAGGGCGTATAAATCTGTAGTGGAAGGAAGGCAAGGTAGGGGTCTCCCTAGCAAAGGTTGGAGAGAGAGGGGGGTAAAGGAGGATTTGTCTGTTGCAGGGCTTGGGCATCCAGCAGGCCTGTGGGAGCATGTTAGATAGGAGTGAGTGAAGGCAAATGGTTTTTGGGACTTGACGAGCTGCTGGAGTGTGAGCAAGGTGACATTTTGTGAAGTTATTCAGGGACAAAGGAGAATGCAAAAATTATAGGGGAATAAGTCTGGTGAGTATACCTGGTAAAATGTATGGTAGAGCTATATTGAAAGAATTAAGAGTAAAATGGAGAGTAGGATAGATGAACAAGGAGGCTTTAGGAAGGGTACCTTTTTAACCCTTTGACTGTTTCAGCCGTATTTATACATCTTACGAACCAGTGTTTCAAACATATATATACTCAATAATTCTAGTGGCTTCAAATCAAGCAGGAGAAAGCTGGTAGGCCCACATGTGAGAGAATGGGTCTGTGTGGTCAGTGTGCACTGCATAAAAAAAAAATCCTGCAGCATGCAGTGCACAGTGAGAAAAAAAATCCGACTGTGTTTTTGGATTAAAACTCCGACTTTGAGGTACATTTTCGTATAGTACATGTATTTATCGTTGTAGTCTCGTTTTCATGGTCTCATTTGATATAATGGAAAACATATTACAGAAATAGTGGTGATTTATTTTGATTAGTTTCACAATGAAAATGACCTTGAAATTGAGCTCAAAGTGGCAGAAATGTTCGATTTTTACCAATGTTCAAGAGTGAACAAATCACACCACACATCCAATACATGTCAACTGGGGGAGTCTAATATTCTTTCACTAGTGCACTGATATTATTTATACCATTTTTACAATAATGCAGTAGTCTGCATAGTAAATCTTCTATTTTTTGTGTGATTAAAAAATCAAAATAGAAAGCAAAAGTAATATAAGAGGAGCCTGGAGATGTGACTAATGAACAGAGGATGTTATTTTAGTGGCATGAATGTCTGCATTGTTTATTCTGGACCCTATTTTGAAATTGGCATCTATTTTAATTTGCGTAAAATTAGTCAAATTGCCAATTTCTGACCACTTTATTGGGTAGTTAAAATTGGTAAATAGGCAGTTTCTTTTACTCAGTTGATAGAAAAAATGGAGTTTAAAAGAAATTGCTACAAGTTTGGTCAAGTGGAAGAATGGAATTGGCCAAAAATAGGGCTCAGTTGGTGAAATCGCCGATGTGTATACGTATATCGCCGAGATCACTAACCTTGCGGGAGTGTAATTCTGTAAGTTTTCGATCAAATTTCGTACTTTTGGTGTCATTAGCATCGGGAAAAGATTCTCTATCATTTCATAAGAAATTTCTTTTTTTTTTTCTCAAATATTTTGCAACATAGAATGACAGTTTCAGAAAGGGGATTGCGACAGCCAAAGGGTTAAGGGGGGCTCCTGGTAGTGGTAAAGAGGCTACCAGTGTGAGGAATTGGACATTTTGGTAGTCTTTCTTTGACCGAACCTAATTACCCCCCCCCCACCTCTCTACCCTACCCTACCCTCCCCATATCCCCCTTTTTTCCCCCACCCGACCGTTTTGTAACCCTCGTTGGCAGTTTGCTCAAGCAGATTGGGACTTATACTCCCATCTTACCACCTGTTGCGAGGGCCCCCTTTCGTCGTCTATTGATGAACTGGCGCACCAATTTTCAACCTTAGCCCTAACTGCGGCAACTCGTTCTATCCCCGAACCTCAGGCAGGCATTCTCAGACATGTACCTTGGTGGTCTCCTACATGCATGCACGCAGTGCATTTAAAATGTGCTGCGTGGGGCCATTACTGGTATAACCGTGCCGCGGAGTGTCTGTTGGATTTCAAGTGGGCAAGGGCAGTTGCTCGCCACGTCATACACGACGCTAAATGCTCTTGTTGGTGAGACTACGTGTCTACCATTACCTCGTCTTCCCCTATGTGCGAGATTTGGAAAAAGGTGCGGAAATTGTGTGGTAATTACACTCCTGACCCAGCTCCCATTTTGCGGGTTGCTGGAGTTTATGTTGCAGAATCTTTAGAAGTTGCCACAGAAATCGGGAACTATTTTGTCCGTATCTCCCGAGGGCTTCACCTCTGTCCCTCATTTCTTGTGTCTAAACCTACCAGAGAGCAATTGCCCTTAGATTTCTCCATTGGATTGGAGCCGTATAACGTACATTATACTCTTCTAGAATTAGTCTACACTTTCTGTGGGCCGGCCAACGGCACTGGGACCTGATGATATCCACATCAGTATGCTACACCATCTCCATTCTACAGCCCTTCCCATTCTTTTACGTCTTTTCAATCTAATTTGGGAGCGAGGGGTTCTCCCACATCACTGGAAATCAGTTATTGTACTACCGTTTTGCAAACCAGGCGCCTCAGGGCTTGACACCTCTCACTATCGTCCCATTGCCTTGACCAGTGTGGTATGCAAGGTGATGGAATAATTGGTGAATAGACATCTGATGTGGTTCTTAGAGACGCACACTGGCCTTTTCCCTCTCCAATATGGTTTTCGCAAAGGCTGCTCTACTTTAGACCCCTTGCTCCACTTTGATACATATATTCGAAATACCTTTGCTAACACCCACTCTGTCCTAGCGGTCTTTTTCGATCTAGAGAAGGCATATGACACCACTTGGAGGTATAACATTCTAGCCCAAGCCCACTCCTTAGGCCTCCGCGGTAATCTACCAAACTTCATCGCTGCTTTCTTATCCGATAGACATTTTTGGGTCCGTATTGGCGCCTCGCTTTCCTCGGACTTTGTACAAGCCAAAGGAGTCCCACAAGGTTGTGTCCTCAGTACTACTATTTTTCTCTTAGCTATAAATAACCTACCTTCCATTCTTCCTTTGCATGTTTGGTCATCACAGGTTGATGACTAAGCGATAGCTTACTCGGGCACTGACTGTCACCTAGTTGCAGCCTCCCTTCAGGTCGTGATAGACTGAGTCTTCCATTGGATCACTTCTCATGGCTTTAAATTTTCCAGTACGAAAACCCGATTCATTACCTTCACTAGACACCCACTTATACCGGATACACCCTTGTACTTACATGGTTCATGTATTCCAGCATGTGATACGGTCAGGTTTCTGGGCCTGCTCTTTGATCGCCGGCTGACGTGGAGACCTCTCATTTCTTTGTTAAAGACAATTTGCCTTGGTCGGCTAAATCTCGTTCATGGGGAGCGGATTGTCGCACTCTCCTCTGTTTGCATTCCACCCTAGTCTTGTCCAAGCTAGATTATAGTGACCAAATCTATTCTACAGCCTCTCCCGCAACTCTGTCTAAGTTAGATCCTATACATCACCAAGGTCTCCATCTGTGCCTTGGTGCCTTTCGTTCATCCCCTGTTGAGAGCCTCTATGCAGAGGCAAATTTTCCATCTTTGTCTGATCTCCGTGATGCTCATTGCCTTTGCTATTATGTTCAATATCATGACCTCTACAATCCTTCTGTATATAGGATAAGTCACTGATGTTAGTAGACATTCTTTATTTGTTCATCACCCCTGTTGACTCCATCCCTTTTCTCTCCGCCTACATTCGCTTTTGTCTTCTTTTCAGTTACCACCTCTCTACGTTCACGTAGCATCTCACTTTTCCCTGCCCCCTTGGGAAGTTCCAGCTGTTCGTGTCTGTTCTTTCCCACTGCCATGCGCGAAAGCCCAACTACCTATGGTGACTTCCCGCTCTTTTTCTTGACCACTTCCGCTCACATTCTCATGGCATCGCAGTGTACCAAGATGGCTCTAAGTCTTTTGATGGCGTTGGAGTTGCAGCAGTGTTTCCAGACAGTGTCATGCGAGGTCATTTATTACCCTCGGCTAGCATTTTTACGGCTGAATTGTATGCCATTCTTGTAGCACTTATCCGTATTGCATCTATGCCTGTGTCACCATTTGTGGTCGTTTCAGACTCCCTTAGTGCTTTACAGGCTATATGGAAATTAGGTACGCCTCACCCCCTAGTTCTTCATATCCAACTTTGGTTATGCCGTATCTCTAGCAAACACAGATATTGTTTTTTGTTGGGTCCCTGGCCATGTTGACATACAGGGCAGTGAACAGGCAGACACTGCTGCGCAGTCAGCCGTATGTGACCTCCCAGTTTCATATCGAGGTGTTCCATTCACGGACTATTTTGTTGTAATTTCTACCCATCTTTGCACCCATTGGTAACAACGATGGTCTGATCTGCTCCATAACAAACTTCATTCTGTTAAGCCGAGTATAGGTTTCTGGCCGTCTTCTTGTCATCAGTGTCGAGGTTGGGAGACTACTCTCTCCCGTCTTCGCATCAGCCACACTCGTCTTACTCACGGGTATCTCATGGAGAGGCATCCTGTTCCTCTCTGTGAGAATTGTCAAGTTCCAGTATCTGTTAGCCACGTTCTGGTGGACTGCCCACTCTATCAACGAGCACGCAGAATTAACCTCCAATGTTGTCTCTGCTCTGCTGTCCTTTCTTTACCTTCCTTTCTTGCTGACGGACCCTCCTTTAATCCAGACACTCGTCGACTTTTTGACAGCAACTGATTTACTACACAAACTGATGATGATATCTCTAGCACTCTCCTCAGTCCTTTCCACCTAAATCTCTAGCTACCCTCTACCCCTGCACTATCCACTGCCCTGCTGCACTTCTTAACCTAATAATCATCCCTCTCCCTCTTGTTACCCATTACCCCTGCATCCTTCCCTGCCCTGCTGCGCTGTATAACCCTCGTGGTTTAGTGCTTCTTTTTTATTATAATAATAATTTAGGAAGGGTAGAGGGTGTGTAGACAAAGTGTTTACAGCAAAACATACAAGTGAACAGTATTTAGATAAGGGTAAAGAGGTTTTTGTAGCATTTATGGATTTGGAAAAGGCATATGACAAGGTGGATAGAGGGGCAATATGGCAGAAGTTGCAAATGTATGGAATAGGAGGTAGGTTATTGAAAGCGTTTTTACGAGGATAGTGAGGCTAAGGTTAGAGTAAGTAGGAGAGAGGGAGATTATTTCCCAGTAAAAGTAGGGCTTAGACATGGGTGTGTGATGTCACCATGGTTATTCAATATATTTATAGATGGGGTTGTAAGAGAAGTGAATGCTCTGGTGTTGGCAAGAGGTGTGGGGTTAAAAGATAAAGAATCTAACACAAAGTGGGAGTTGTCACAGCTGCTCTTTGCTGATGACACTGTGCTTTTGGGAAATTCTGAAGAGAAGTTGCAGAGGTTGGTGGATGAATTTGGTAGAGTATGTAAAAAAATTGAAAGTGAATTTAGGAAAGAGTAAGGTGATTGAGGATAACAAAAATATTAGGTAACGAAAGATTGGATATCAAGTTGGAAGGAGAGAGCATGGAGGAGGTGAATGTATTCAAATATTTAGGAGTGGATGTGTCAGCAGATGGGTCTATGAAGGATGAGGTGAATCATAGAATTGACGAGGGGAAAAAGGTGAGTGGTGCAGTGAGGAGTCTGAGACTAAGAACTTCGTCCATGGAAGCAAAGCGGGAAATGTATGAGAGTATAGTTATACCAACACTCTTATATGGGTGTGAAGCATGAGTGGTGAATGTTGCAACAAGAAGAAGAAGATTGGAGGCAGTGGAGACGTGTCTGAGGGCAATGTGTGGTGTGAATATAATACAGAGAATTCGTAGTTTGGAAATTAGGAGGAGGTACGGGATTGCCAAAACTATTATCCAGAGGGCTCAGGAGGAATTGTTGAAGTGGCTTGGACATGTAGAGAGGATGGAGCAAAATAGAATGACTTAAATTCAAGAATGTATAAATCTGTAGTGGAGGGAAGGCTGGATAGAGGTCGGCCTAGGAATGGTTGGAGGGAGGGGGTGAAGGAGGTTTTGTGTGCAAGGAGCTTGGACTTCCAGCAAGCATGCGTGAGAGTATTAGATAGGAGCAAATGGAGACAGATGGTTTTTAGGACTTGACATGCTGTTTTAGTGGGAGCAGGGTAATATTTATGAAGGGATTCAGGGAAACCAGCAAGCCTAACTTGAGTCCTGGAGATGGGAAGTACAGTGCCTGCACTCTGAAGGAGGGGCATTAGTGTTGCAGTTTTTTAACTGTAGTGTAAGCGTGCCTCTGGCAAGACAGTGATGGAGTGAATGATGGTGAAAGTTTTTCTTTTTTGGGCCACCCTGCCTTGGTGGGAAACAGCCAATGTATTAATAAAAAAAAAATTCAGGGAAACTGGTTAGCCAGTTTCCCTGAATGCCTGGAGGTGGGAATTACAATCCCAGCATGTTGAAGCAGAGATGAGAATATCTGCAGCTTTGAGGGGCATCTAAACTGCAGTATCTGGCAAGAGAGTGATGGAGTGAATGATGGTGAAAGTTTCTTTTTCAGGTCACCCTACCTTGGCAGGAGACAGCCAGTATGTTAAAAAAAAATTCTGGAACTCCCCTTTATCCCCTTTCCCTTATATAAAGGAACTGTGCATCCTTCCTGCCACTCCTTAGGTATCTTTACCTTTTTCATGCATGTATTCAACAAATGTACCATTTTCTCCCAAACTGTATCTCCACCTGCTTGTAACATTTGTCTTTATCTCTTCTATCCCAGCTGCTTTACACTCTCTCATTCTACCCACTGCCTCATGCACCTCCCCCACACTTGCATCTGGCTCTTTCACACTCCTTAAAGATGTTCTTCCTCCTTGCCTATTGTAAGAAATCACTGCCTTTATCTCTGTCAGCATTTAGAAAGGAGTAATAAAGATACAGGTCTTTCTACTACAATGTTTTACCCAAGGCTGGGCTTTATGAAATATTGATAAAGCCCAGCCATGAATGAAACTTCCTTATTCCCACTTGTTGCATTTTGCCATTATCTACCAAAATTCTACAATTCTTAAAAATATTTCCTCCATATTCCCAGTACCTCCACCTTCCCATCTAATGGCTCCCTTCTTTTGTTTTTAACTGTTTAATCCATTTGTTCCCTAAACTTTGTCAGCTTATTGATCTCCAAAACTTTTTCTTATTCTTGGCAAAATTTGTCGATAAAATATCTACTCTCTCATTAGTTCTTTTGCACTCCCTTACCACTCTTTTTAACCTCTCTTTTACTTTCCATATACTCCTCCCTCGGTACGTCACTTCTACATTGTGAAAACCTTTCATAAGCCAACTTTTTTCTCCCGTGCCACCCTCTTTTGTAAACCATCATTCTACCAGTCACTTGCTTCTCTCCTGCACCCACCCTCCTAGACCCACAGACTTCTGCTGCACACAATAACACTACATTCTTAAATCTACCCCATACTACTACTGCCCTCCTTCATTACCTGTACTCACTCTAGCCTACTTTTCTCCTCATAGTTTCTTATAGTTTACCCCCAACTATTTCTTCTAATTTATATACAGTGGTACCCTGAGTTTCGAACAGCTCACAACTCGAACAATTATGTAAGTGCATTGTCGTAAGTCTTTTGTAAGTTTTTTTTTTGGGGGGGTCTGAAACGGAATAATCAAATTTACAATATTCCTTATGGGAACAAATTCGTTTGGTAACGGCACTCAAACAGCCTTCTGGAACGAATTATGGCCGAAACTCGAGGTACCACTGTACTTTCACTTATCTCCTACCTACCAGTGACTTTTCCTTGTACCCCATTTACCTATAACTCTCTCTAGCTACCACTAAATAATGATCTGATACATCTGTTGATTGAGAAGTCTGCTCCTCAACCTTTTATTTACTAATACATAGTTCAGCGAACTGCTATCATTAATTTATTTCCCAATTTCTTAGGGCCTCTGCAATACCTTATGTTCATATTGTCATGCTGCAAGGCTAGACAAACCCTTGAAACTAGTCATAGGTATATCATGGGCATCCTCAACTCCTTAATGCATTCTTCTTGGCCTTTGCAAATCCTCTCCCTTATTAATCTCTGGCAATTTCTTTACCCGTTGCATGTATGTTTCTCACACTTTCCTCCAGTTTTCTTTGCTGAATTCCAGCGTTATGAAATTTTTAGATACACAAAAAAAGTCTCACAGCTGAGCAACATAAACAGATCACTATCTTTTAGCATAGAAGTTTGGTTGCCAAATTTTAACATGTTTATAGTCTAGACTTATAATTTTTTTGTATTTTAGGCTTTTAACTTGTTTTACTATCAACATATAAACTTTTTTGGTCTTAATGCATTATTATCCATGCAAACATTACATTCCAGGACTGCTGGTCAGTAATGTTTAAATATCTCATCTTCCATTGTTAAAGACATATGAAGGAGCACTTATAATGTATCTCAGAAAATTTGAATGTTTGTATAGCTATCATTACGGTGAAGCATTTGTTACACTGAAATGGAAACCAATTCAGTATATTTTTTATCCTGGCCAATATTGTCTTAAGACTTTATCTTCCAAACACAAAAAAAATTCGTAGCAGTTGCTTTCAGTGCTCTTAAGTGTATCTACAAAAACAATTGTTTCTGTTCTTTTTTTTTTTTTTCCAATTGTCAAAAAAATATAAGAAGTGGTCTCTTCAGTGGACATCCACCATGGTTTGTATTTTCATTTATAGTTAAAGTAACCACATGTCTTAACTCTGGTAATTTAAATTTTAAATGCCTTCCATCATGACAGATTCTTGTCTTAATCATTCATATTTATTGTAACCTTATATTCATCTTCATATTATTTTAATGTTCAGTTCCACTTCTCCAGTATCCTTTTCTGAATAAGTGAGAAAATATTTTCATACATAATACTACCTGTATTAGAGTTTATTAGCTTGTGAAATGGGAGAAAAAACAGTGTATGTACTGATGATGTGAGTTACAAACAGTTGTGCTAATGATTGAGACCTGTAAGAAAAAATATTTGTATTAAAAATGTTGATCCACAGTTCCAAATATAATAATCCTTTATTGGATGCCATTGAACTTTATAGGAAAATATGTTTCAATTTTCAAAAACAGTGCATTTGTAAGTCGAAAAAACAGAAATGTGACTCATTCAAAAGTTGAAGCAACAGGAGCATGAGTCATCCACATATTGAAATCCAGCAGCACTTCTAGTTCATAACTCAAAATACTAAGAGCAGGACTCTTTGGTATGTCAAAATACCAGGAATATGACTCGTAAGTTAAAACATCAGAAACTTGACTCTTTCATAAGTTGGGAGCTCCTGTTTTTCTATTTTTACTATTTTTCTTTTTTGGGTCACCCTATCTCAGTGGGAAATGGCCAACATGTTAAATTAAAAAAATTATATACATATATTTCTTTTCTTTTTTTTTTTCAACACGTTGGTTGTCTCCCACCGAGGCAGGGTGACCCGAAAAGAAAGAAAATCCCCAAAAAGAAAATACTTAAATCATCATTCAACACTTTCACCTCACTAATACATAATCACTCTCTTTGCAGAGATGCTCAGATATGACAGTTTAAAAGTCAACCTCCAAACTGCCAATATCCCAACCCCCTCCTTTAACCCTTTGAGGGTCGACAGGCCCTCTCCGAAACTCGTTCTCAGGGTCGGCCAAATTTAAAAAAAAAAAAAATTATTTTCTCTTATGAAAAGATAGAGAATCTTTTCCCGATCATAAAGACACCAAAAGTTTGAAATTTGATAGAAAACTTACGGAATTATGCTCTCGCAAAGTTAGCGGTCTCGGCGATGTTTACGCATTGGCGTTTTTCCCCACTTTGAGCCCCATTTTCGGCCAATTTCACTGTACTAGTCGACAAAAAACATGAATATTTCGCTAGAACTCCATTTTTTCTATCGAATGGGTGCAAGAAACCATCCATTTATGAAATTCAACTATCCAGTACAGTGGTTAGAATTTAGCAATTTTGCCAATTTCACACAAATTTCAAAAGATGCCAATTTCCGAATAGGGTCCAGAATAAACAAGAAAGACATTCCTGACACTAAAATGACATTTCCTCTAGTCATTAGTCACGTCTCAAGGCCCCTCTTATATTCTTTTGCTTTCCACTTTGAATTTTTATTTTCACAAAAAATATAAGATTTACTGTTATGCAGACTACTGCATTAGTGTAAAAAATGGTATAAATATTATTGGTGCACTTGTGAAAGAATATTAGACTCACCAGTTGACGTGTATTGCACGCTTGGCATGATTTGTTTACTTTTGAAGTTTGGTAAAAATCGAACATTTCTGCTACTTTGAGCTCAATTTCAAGGCACATTTCATTGTAAAACCAGTCAAAATCATCTCAATTTCTGTAATATGTCTTCCATTCTATAAAATGAGACCAAGAAAACTAGAATACAACAATAAATACCATACGAAAATACACTGCAAAGTCGCTGATTTATTAAAAAAAAATGGTCAAAGTTTTTTTTTTCTCATTATGCACTGTGTGCTGCAGGATTTTTTTTAGACTGTGCACACTGACCACATAGACCCATTCTTTCATATGAAGGCCTACCAGCTTTCTCCCACTAGATTTGAGGCCGCTAGAATTTATGAGTACTAGTACGTCAAAAACCCCTACGCGTAAGACGTACTAGTACGACCAAAACCCTCAAAGGGTTAAAGTGCAGGCATTGTACTTCTCATTTCCAGGACTCAAGTCTGGCTAACCGGTTTCCCTGAATCCCTTCACAAAATATTACCCTGCTCACACTCCACAGCTCGTCAGGTCCCAAAAACCATTCGTCTCCATTCACTCCTATCTAACATGCTCACACGTGCTTACTGGAAGTCCATGCCCCTCGCCCACAAAACCTCCTTTACCCCCTCCCTCCAAATTTCTCGAGGATGACCCCTACCCCGCCTTCCTTCCCCTATAGATTTATATGCTCTCCAAGTCATTCTACTTTGATCCATTCTCTCCAAATGACCAAACCACCTCAACAACCCCTCTTCAGCCCTCTGAGTAATACTTTTAGTAACTCCACATATCCTCCTAATTTCCACACACTGAATTCTCTGCATAATATTTACACCACACATTGACCTTAGACAGGACATGTCCTCTGCCTCCAGCCACCTCCTCACTGCAGCATTTGCAACCCAAGCTTCACACCCATTTAAGAGTGTTGGTACCACTAAACTTTTGTACATTCCCTTCTTTGCCTCCATGGATAACATTTTTTGTCCCCACAGATACCTCAACGCATCACTCACCTTTTTTCCTTCATCAATTCTATGGTTAATTACATCCTTCATAAACCCATCTGCTGACAAGTCAGCTCCCAAATATCTAAAAACATTCACTTTTTTCATACTCCCTCTCTCCAATGTGATATTCAATTTTTCTTATCTAAATCATTTGATACCCTCATCACCTTACTCATATATATGCTCACTTTCAATTTACTACCTTTACACACCCTCCCAAATTTGTTCTCTAACCTTTGCAACTTTTCTTTAGAATCTCCCATAAGCACAGTATCATCGTGAAAATGCGCTGTTGTACATAGTTCCTATAAATATATTGTCCATTGTGTCTCATGGACTAGATGGAAAAAAAAGAGGGTGTGATGTGTTGTGGCATCGAGCAAAAAAAGGTAATGTATAGTAGTACCAATGCTTTCACGTGGGTGTGAGGCATGGGTTTTTAACACTGCAGTGAGGATGCTGGAGGCAGTGGAAATGTCATGTTTTAACCCTTAACCCTTTCAGGGTCGAGAGACCCTCTCCTAAACTTGTTCTCAGGGTCGAAAATTTTTCGGAAAAAACAAAAATTATTTTTTCTTATGAAAAGATAGAGAATCTTTTTCTGATCATAATGACACCAAAAGTACGAAATTTGATGGAAAAGTTGTGGAATAATGCTCTTGCGAAGTTAGCGGTGTCAACGAAGTTTACGCATCGGCAATTTCGCCCACTTTGGGCCCTATTTTCGGCCAATTCCAGTGTACTAGGTGACAAAAATCATAATTATTTTGCTAGAACTCCATTTTTTTCTATCGAATGAGTACAAGAAACCACCCATTTACCGATTTCAACTATCCAATAAAGTGGTCAGAAATTAGCAATTTTGCCAATTTCACACAAATTTCAAAAAGATGCCAATTTCCAAACAGGGTTCAGAATAAACAAGACAGACATTCCTGGCACTAAAATAACATTTCCTCTATTCATTAATCATGTCCCCAGGCCCCTCTTACATTTTTTTTGCTTTCCACTTTGAATTTTTATTCTCACAAAAAAATAAAAGATTTACTGTTATGCAGACTACTGCATTAGTGTAGAAATGGTATAAATAATATCAGTGCACTTGTGAAAGAATATTAGACTCACCAGTTGATGTGTATTGGACACGTGGCATGATTTGTTTACTTTTGAACTTTGGCAAAAAATCAAACATTTCTGCTACTTTGAGCTCAATTTCAAGGTACTTTTCATTGTGAAACCAATCAAAATCATCTCAGTTTCTGTAATATGTCTTCCATTCTATAAAATGAGACCAGAAAAACTAGGATACAACCATAAATACCATACGAAAATACAATGCAAAGTCGCTGTTTTAAACCAAAAACACGGAGGTTTTTTTTTTCTCATTATGCACTGTGTGCTGCAGGATTTTTTTTTATACTGCACACACTGACCACATAGACCCATTCTTTCAAATGTAGGCCTACCAGCTTTCTCTTGCTAGATTTGAAGGCCCTAGAATTTAGGCGTACTAGTACATCAATAACCCTGGTGCGTAAACCGTATTAGTACGTCGGAAACCCTGAAAGGGTTAAACTGTCCAAACGTAGATCTACGTTCACTCGCGTGGTGCTCCAAATATTTTGAAAAATAAAAATATCGTTTTTTCTTTTAAAATGAAGATCACATTTTTCTACATGTCATACGATAAAAAAAAATATTTAGGGTCAGTACATACCGAGATATAAGACCGTGAAGTTGGCTCTGGATGCTTACCCGTTGGCAACATTGACTCCTGCCGCTTGTAGAAGTGTTGCCAATATACATTTTTTCTCATTTTTATTTTAATTTATATATTTTTTATGTTCTGATAATTACAATTTGTAATAGTTCTTGTAATTTCATAGCCAATCTTTGTTCTGACACTAATATTAGGTACTGAAATAGTGCTCAAATAGTCAGAAACACATTGACAGGTGAACATTTACACCTGCCTGGGTTATTTACTATTGTCTAGAAATATATACAATGTATTTATAGGTACCAGCAATGTTTTAAGAACCCTGGCATATACCTAGAAGCATGTTGTTATGAAAGGCATCCCTATACTGTTGACAGCCCAGTGACATTTGATAAATGCCCACTGCTCCAGCTAACCCTCACTGTATTTGTTATCCCTGTTACACACAAACATGTCTTGTCTCTCTGTCTATCTGTCTGCCTGTCTAGCTATCTGTCTATCCATCTCTATCTGCCTGCCTGTAGATATAAATAGACAGATATATAGATAGACAGAGATATAGATAGGCAGAGATATAGACAGAGAAACAGCCAGAGACAGCCAAAGCAAGCCAGCCGGCCAGCCTGCCGAATACATGAGAACATAAGAAAGAAGGAACACTGCAGCAGGCCTACTGGCCCATACAAGGCAGGTACATGTCACCCTCCCCCCCCTGGCTTAGACCCATGACCCACCTAGTCAGGTCACATCCATTGAAGGAAGGAGCATGACATCAGACCTAGTAGCACAAGCTAGTCAGGTCCAGCTCACACCCACCCACACTCACTCATGTATTTATCTAACCTGTTTTTACTTTCCTCTTAAAATGGGAGTGTTAATGCGACATGGCATCAGTGAATCCCTGGTGTTTGCCACGCTATTTGCTCTAGCTGGCGCTCAGTTGAACTGGTGCTCCCACAAGGTACTAAGTGCTCCCATATTTTTTTAATAGTGCACACACTGAGTGCACAGACAGATTCTTTCGTGTCTAGGCGACTCAAGCCTATTGTGCCAAATTTGAAGGAATGAAAAATAAAACGTTGATCTACATTTGGAGCGCTACACGTGCGAACATAGATCTACGTTTGGACAGTTTAAGGGTTAAAGCAATGTTTGGTGTGAATATCATGCAGAGACTTTGAAGTATATAAATTTAATGATGTGGGGTCACCAAGGGTATATTTAACTTTTTCAGGGTTGAGAGGCCCTCTCCTAAACTCGTTCTCAGGGTCGAAAATTTTTTTGAAACAAAAAAAATTATTGTTTCTTATGAAATGATACAGAATCTTTTCCCAATCATAATGACACCAAAAGTATGAAATTTGATGGAAAACTTACGGAATTATGCTCTCATGAAGCTAGCAGTCTCAATGATGTTTATGCATGGGCAATTTTGCCCACTTTGAGCCCTATTTTCGGCCAATTTCAGTGTACTAGTCGACAAAAATCATATCTCTTTCACTAGAACTCCATTTTTTCAATCGAATGAGTACAAGAAGCCACCCATTTACCGATTTCAAGTTTGCAATAAAGTGGTCAGAAATTGGC
Organism: Cherax quadricarinatus; assembly: GCF_038502225.1. Taxonomy (NCBI): domain Eukaryota; kingdom Metazoa; phylum Arthropoda; class Malacostraca; order Decapoda; family Parastacidae; genus Cherax; species Cherax quadricarinatus. Next base: position 23,151,539 of record NC_091300.1, on the reverse strand, counting down.
AATTTTGCCAATTTCACACAAATTTCAGAAGATGCCAATTTCCAAATAGGGTCCAGAATAAGCAAGACAGACATTCCTGGCACTAAAATAACATTTTCTCTGTTCATTAGTCACATCCCCAGGCCCCTCTTACATCTCTCTTGCTTTCCACTTTGAATTTTTATTCTCAGAAAAAATAGAAGATTTACTGTTATGCATACTACTGCATTAGTGTAAAAATGGTATAAATAATGTCAGTGCACTTGTGGAAGAATATTAGACTCGCCAGTTGACGTGTATTGGACACTTGGTATGATACGTTTACTTTTGAAATTTGGTAAAAATCGAACATTTCTGCTACTTTGAGCTCAATTTAAAGGTACTTTTCATTGTGAAACCAATCAAAATCATCTCAATTTCTGCAATATGTCTTTCATTCTATAAAATGAGACCAGGAAGACTAGAATACAGCCATAAATACCATACAAAAATACACTGCAAAGTTGTTGTTTTAAACCAAAAACACAGTTGGAGTTGTTTTTTTTTTCTCATTATGCACTGTGTGCTGCAGGATTTTTTTTATACTGTGCACACTGACCACATAAACCCATTCTTTCATGTGTAGGCCTACCAGCTTTCTCTCACTAGATTCAAAGGCACTAGAATTTAGGCGTTCTAGTATGTCAATAACCCTGGTTCGTAAGCCGTACTAGTATGTCAGAAACCCCGAAAGGGTTAAGAGGGCTGAGGTAGGGTTGTTGAGACGGTTTGGGCACATAGAGATGATGAGAGAGAGAAAGATTGACGAAAAGGGTGTATAAATCTGGGCATGTTGCATAGGAGTAAATGAAAAAAAAAAAATTTTAATAGACATGTTGTTGGAATGTGAGCAATGTGACTTTTATGAAGGGATTAAGGAGAAACCAATTAGCTGGGCTAGAGCCATGGAGGTGGGAAGGACATTTCTTACATTATGAAAGAGGGATTGGAATGTTGCAGTTGGAGGGTATCTGGTTGTGGTGTCAGAATACATTTGGAAAGACTGCAGTTGAATGAATGATGGAGAATGTGTTTTTTACTTTGGGTCACTTTTGTCTTGGTGAGAGACTGCCATTGAGCACCCCAATGGAACATTGGTGCAGATTGCAATCTCTGGGGAGCACTGGTTGGGTCTTTCCATGCCAGAGTGCATAAATAGCAGCATACACCCTAGTTTCCACTCAGAAATTGAACCTGCTCTTGGAGCTGCAGCCCATTGATTGGTAATGATCCTCTCTGGCATGTACATAAAGATACAATATTCATGCACCACTCCATCATGATTTGGCAAACTGGATGTAGATTTACTCATGTATTTTCTGCCCAGACTTGCAGTTTGTATAATTTTGGGTTGTCTTCTTTGTAGGTTGGAAGTTCCTGTAAATCATAAGTTTGGATTGAGTCTGGTGTGGGGTAGCAACTTGGCCTATCACCAGTTTTTGGTGGCAGTGTATTTGGCTAGGGTCAAGTAAGCATCATATGGAATTCATCCTTTTGGTCTTGTGGCTACTGCTAGGGCTTCTGGGGTTACTGGTCTTGCATATACCTCTCCATTTTTCCTATTGCTGTTAGTGCATTTAATGCCTCTCTTTGTTTCACTTTATGATGTATAGGGGGATGGAGAGGTGAAGTTATAATTTGTTGATGCTACTAGGATTCTTCAGGCTTGCAACCATGCCTTCAAGTTCTCTCATTCTGGAAGATCCTTGTCCTCATCCTGTTGTCCCTTGAGATCCAGGCATCCCCTTATCTTTTCACCTTACACCCATCTTCCCACTCATATTGAGTGCTTTTGATGCATGGAGAGTGCCAGTGTCATGAACACCTATGTAACTTTTGCAGTATGAAATAATAACAGTCCAGTTATATATATGGAACCACACTTTTGTAATATTGTAATACATTCACCAAACAGTGTTGGGAAAATGATATGTTGAATTGAGTGCTGAGTAGGCATGTCGCCTGGCAGATTAAGTCAAAGCAGAAAGTCACCACATGGGGTGCTGGTAGCTGTAGGAAGTTGAGGGGCAATCAATCAGTATGGGTATATTCTTACCCATACTGTATTGATTGTAGGTAGGTCATACCATCACCCCATAGAATGTAGGTTCTGGTGGCAAACCATAACACTAGACCCCTGGCTGTCTTTAAGAAGACACCTAAAGTCAGTACCTGACTAACCAGGCTGTGGTTCGTACGTCAGGTTGCATGCGGCCAGCAGTAACAGCCTGGTTGATCAGACCCTGATCCACCATGAGGCCTGGTCTCAGACCGAGCTGCGGGGGCATTGACCCCCGAAATCCTCCAGGTAACTCCAGGTCCTAAACACATGCATCGCAGAGCACAGATCACTCAAAGAAGTCTTCACTCTGATGTACAATTTTATTATTACTTAAATATTTTCTTACTTTTATCATTCTTGTCTGTGTTTTCTTCAAACTTTTATATACCCTCCCACACTCTTACATTGAAAAACAGGGATGCCATCAGCAGTAAGAGAACACTGTTGTAATATTGTCATCCAAGATTATTCAACTTGCTGTCACCAGATATTGGAAGGATTGGAGGAATAGGTGTAGAGTTTAAGTGAAAACTGTGTTACTACTACTGCCAAGTACAAGATCAACCAGTTTGTGATGGATGTGTATTCCGGAGGGCCTCCAACAGCAACAGCCTGGTTGAATAGGCAATCTGCAGTAAAGTGAAAAAATCAAAGCTCGTCATAAGTACTATATATATCACATTCATCTATGACCCCTCTGCCAATTCTTTTCCAGATCTCCTAAAGTGCTGCCATTTTCAAAGAGCAACTATTACAGCTCTTACTTTACTTGAGTTTTGTTATCCTTCAGGCCCATGCCTTTTCAGCAACACACTAGCATGTACTGTTTACAACCCTGTCTAAAACATAGAAAAACATGGTGACATCACATCCTTATCTAAGGTCTACACTTACTAAAAATCAGTCTCTTTCAATTTTCATACCCTAATAAGAGTCTCAGTCACATAAAAAGTCTAGAGCTTCCTACAATAAATATATCCACCAGTCCTTGTAATCTAAGAACTAAAATATTTTAAGTGATGTGTGTATTGTATATACCAACAACTTGTTCCACCATATATACCAACAACCTGTCCCACCATATGTACCAGCAACCTGTTCCACTATATGCATCAACAACCTGTCCCACCATATGTACCAGCAACTTGTTTCACCATATGTACCAGGAACCTGTTTCACCATATGTACCAGCAACCTGTTCCACCATATGTACCAGCAACCTGTTTCATTGTATGTACCAGCAACCTGTTCCACCATATGTACCAACAACCTGTTTCACCCTATGTACCAGCAACCTGTTCCACCATATGTACCAGCAACCTGTTTCACCATATGTACCAGCAACCTGTTTCACCATATGTACCAGCAACCTGTTTCACCATATGTACCAGCAACCTGTTTCACCAGATGTACCAGCAATCTGTTCCACCATATGTACCAGCAACCTGTTCCACCATATGTACCAGCAACCTGTTCCACCATATGTACCAGCAACCTGTTCCACCATATGTACCAGCAACCTGTTCCACCTTATGTACCAGCAACCCATTTCACCATATGTGCCAACAACCTGTTCCACCATATGTACCAGCAACCTGTTCCACCATATGTACCACCAACCTGTTCCACCATATGTACCACCAACCTGTTCCACCATATTTACCAGCAACCCATTTCACCATATGTGCAAACAACCTGTTCCACCATATGTAACAGCAACCTGTTCCACCATATGTACCAGCAACCCATTTCACCATATGTGCCAACAACCTGTTCCACCATATGTTTGCAACACGTGCCACATTGCTGCCTCTTTTTCCACTGTATTTGTCTTTATATGAGTAACAATAGATTCCTTACTTTTCATCTTAAGCATTGCTCGCCTGTATGCTTTAATGCAAATACGTATTTGATTTACACACCCCTCTCTCCTCTGAAAATCTGCTATGTTCCTCTGCCACCCTTTTTTTTTTTTGTATTTTATTTTCTCTAATTCAGTAACTATTTTGACATACACTTGGCTAAGCATAGTACAGTAAACTCAAGTGAATTATTTTTCTAAAATTTTTACATTTGTTTTTCCCTTTTACAAAGGAATTATACATGCTTCTTGCTAGTCCTTAGGAGCCTACTTGGCATTCAAACATAACAAATTCACCAACCATTCTTGAACTACTGGTATATATTCACCTTCTTTCAGCATATCAGAGTTTGTGTGTTGAATCCTCACTACTTTATCCCCTGCCCTTCCAGCCTGGCCACTGCCTCACCCACTTTGTTCACATTCATCTCTGACTCTCTGTTCATAACAGATTGTATGCCTTCTGCCTCCTGCATGACACCACTTCATTTTTTCATGGACAATTGGCTACTCAATTTTTTCTCTCTCTGTCTCTCTCCAGTTGTTGGCCTTTCCTTAGTTTTATGAACATGTAAGATGGGAGGTAAAAATTGCAAACTATTTCTTACATTCACTATACATTGTGCCTTAATGTGCTTCTTAATACAGTAGTAATTAATCTTGTAATATCTCCTTTACAATTAAGGCAGCCTGGTCTGAGACCAGGCCATGGGGGCAGTGATCCCTGAAATAGTTAACTGATAAGATACTAATAGATAATCTCTACTTCCCCATCTAACTTCTTATCACTTTGATTTTAAATTACCATGTCCATCATCCCCTCCATCATCCTTTACCTACCTATATAACCTAGTGCATCTTAACCCCTTACCTACCCTACCAGACTCTACCCTACCTTGTCCAGCCTATGTAATCTACCTGACCCAACACTACCCTACCATAACAGACCTGACCCTACCCTAACAAACCCGACCCTACCCTACCCTACCAGACGAGATGAGACCCAACCCAACCCTACCAGATGAGACCAGACCTAACCTACCTACATAACCTAACTTAACCTACCCAACCCACCCTACCTACCAGCCCATCCAGGTACTTCCCTCTTAGTTACATATGCTATAACTGCTCAACTCTAATTTTTAGACCACATGACTCTTGGACTCAACTTTTGTACCACTTCCTTTCCTTCCATAATAGATCATTGAACATTACTGCTATTCCTTCTTTAGCTCTCATTCTCTTACACTCCTTCCCATCCAAATTATTTCCTTCCCCCTTCTTCTTTTAAATGTTCTTGTTAGGACAGTGAGCCTCCTTTCATTTATAACATTATCATTTGCTTCTTTCATAACATCCCTACTTCATACATCCCAACATCAAAATTTCATTTCTCTTTGGTAATTTTATATAGGAAAATTGGGTTACTAGGCCCCTTGCTCCCATGTATTTTAGTTGCATTCTATGCCACAGGCATAGCATGACCCCTATAAGTTTAGTGCTGTGCCATAGAGGTTTTTATAACTGTGCCATTCATCCCTGAGAAGGCAAGAATTCTAATCCACTTTCATGTGAAATGGGTGAGGAAACAAAAGTATTAAAAGTTTCAAGAAATACCTTGGGATGTTAAAAGAAGTGTATACTGAATGTAAGTAGAAGTTTGTGAGATTTACCTAGTCATCTGATATGCTTATGAAACAGATAGAAATATACAGCAATCTTGTTACAGTGCAAAACATTTACCTGGCCTCTGTTTCACACTTGTAACAAGACAGTATTATCTCCCTGAGTGGTTACTGTGTACTGATGTACTATATGTACTTCCCTCTATATTTATTCTATTTTATAACCAGTTCGTAATTAGCTGAACTTTTTCAAGCATTGTAATATATTTAACTAAAAAATGATGGTGATTACTTTTCTTTTTTAAAATGTTTTTAATAAAATAAAATCTGTTTATGTATACATGTATTATAGGAAATCTAGCAACAAAAGCTAACTCTAATTCAACATACTTTGACTTACATCAACAGAACCGAATGGAGGAATCCAAGGCCCTCTTCAAGACTATCATCACCTACCCTTGGTTCCAGCACTCTTCTGTTATCCTTTTCCTTAATAAGAAGGATCTGTTAGAAGAGAAGATTATGTATTCACATCTTGTGGACTATTTTCCAGAATATGATGGTGAGTTCAGTTGGAGTAAAAATTTGATATGGAAAATGGGCTTTCAGAATAAGCCTTCTGTACAGTTGTCCTTACAAATATGCTTGAGCTGTGTTCCTAAAGGTCTCAAGGAACTTTAAACTGAAAATAATAACCATAAATGTCTGCATGACAATTTTTGTTTCAGATTCAGTTTTGTGTTTCAAAACTTAATAGCTCGGTAATGCTGTGTATCACTCAAATCTTTTTAATTTTGATGTTCGTGAGAAATAATGAACAGAATAAGAGAGATTTAATCATGGCAAAGCCATTGAATTAGATCATGTTACATAATTTTATCTTTTTGCAAAGTCCCTACTATAATACACTATAATAGATGCTGATAGTAAACTGTTAATTTATTATAATCCTCAGGAGAGAAACAGGATCATATTGGGGCACGTGAATTCATTCTCAAGATTTATCTAGCCCAAAATCCAGATCCCGACAGAATGTGTTACTCTCATTTTACGTGTGCTACAGGTCGGTCGGATTATAAGAATTTCAGCTAGCAGGTCATATAGTATTGCAGATGGTAAAATAATTTTGCTTTACTGTAATTTGCACCTCTTGTACTGTATTAGTTGCAGATTATTTGAAAGTAGAATGGGATATTGAAAGATATATGAACATTAATTGTGTAAAATTATGGCATTGGGAACGCAGTCCCAATATCGATGCTATATTTTACCTTGATAGATAACTATATTTTGTTTATACCCAAAAGAACATAGTGACAAGTAATAATAGTAATTCTTTTTTATTTAACACATCAGAATTGCTAACCATATTTTATATGGAATAATTTGCTATGTATTTATGGTATTGTACCATGAAGAGGGAATTAACATACAGTGGTAGGACCTGCTCGTCATGGGTAATCTAATAGTATACATATTGCAGAAAGTGGCAAGTACTGTAGGCAGTAGATATCAAGTGCTTTTGTGAAAACAGCAATAATTAATATGAATGTAAATCTTGTAATTGTAGCACAGTACTATTGGCATGCCCCTGACAAGACAATGATGGAGTGAGTGATGATGAAAGTCTTTCTTTCTTCTTTTTTGGGTCACCCTGCCTCAGTGGGAAACAGCCAATGTGTTAAAAAAAAGTACCACATCCCTGAAGTAGGAAATAAGTCTTTAACTTACATTTATTGCATCTATAATATTTTTAATTTTATCCAATCACTGGTATTTAAATTTTAATTGATATCAAAATGATACATGGAGATTCTATTTGACACTGTGGCAAGCCTGTGCTACTATATGCATGTTCTCTGGACATACCTACTTCTTCAGGCTTTTTCACCTTTGGATCATTTACAACTCATACTTAGTTTAATATACTTTTTCTGCACCCAGTCCTCTTTTATGTATGAATGAAAAAAAGTAGAAAATATTTGATATGTTTGTTTTACTTAGAATTTTTTTTATCTTTAGAATTTTTTTTATATTTCTGTCCCATCTTTCATTTAGCAACTCCTTTTATATCTCATGTTCAAAATAGGGTGATTGTTGCAGACCTATGCATCTGCTCATCAGACTTCAGAAATATTTAGTTATCAAATTTACTGAGTTACTTGGCAAGGGAAAGGTACTACTAATTATTTGATATTAATGCATAGAAGAAATTACACAATACTTGACTAACCACTCTAAACACGTGAGGAGAACACACTACTACACAATCCAGCATTAAAAGGGCACAAACAAGAGCTTACAGTAGGCCCTGGATTTTGGTAGGTCCCACTATTATTGCAGATCACTTTTTCATACGCTTCCTAATGACAACTCAGGTGTAAAGTACTCTACATTTTTTTTATTAATTATTTTTTATGCCAAATGGCATACTGGTTATTATATACTTATTTTTTTTGCCTGTGGTTTGGCTGGTCAAATCTCCTTTCCGTTTTATCTTATTTCTTCAGAGCTTGGGAACAATCTGCTTGTTTCTCTCTCTACTGTATTTCAGTTTTTATATGATTTGAATTTTAGTGCAGAATTGCCTTCTTTCATTTTATTTAAACTCTGAAGACCAGTAATTACTGGAGAAGGTTAACTTAGTGTTCTCCAACAGTCCTTACACCTTACTTTTGGTTACCCATGATAACCAACATTTCCATAAGTGAGTGTAGTACAAGGATTACCCTTTCAATTTAAGTCTTTTTTCTTTTCCTTAACCCTTTGACTGTTTCAGTCGTGTATATACGTCTTACGAGGTACCGTCTTTGACGTATATATACTCATAAATTTTAGCGGCTTCAAATCAAGCAGGAGAAAGCTGGTAGGCCCACATGTGAGAGAATGGGTATGTGTGGTCAGTGTGCACCATATAAAAAAAATCCTGGAGCACGCAGAGCATAATGAGAAAAAAAAAAAAAACTCTGGCCGTGTTTTTTTTTTTTTTTTTTTTAATTAAAATGCCGACTTTGGAGTCTATTTTCGTATAGTATTTATGGTTGTATTCTCGTTTTCTTGGTCTCATTTCATAGAATGGAAAACATATTATAGAAATAGAGGTGATTTTGATTGGTTTTATTATAAAGAGAACCTGGAAATGGAGCTCAAAGTAGGGGAAATGTTTGATTTTTGCCGATGTTCAAAAGTAAACAAATGATGTCATTGTCCAATAAATGTCCAACTAGCCATTCTGATATGCAGTCATGAATGGGTTGACATTATTTGTACAGTTATTACAGTATTGCAGTAGTCTGCATAACAGTAAATCTTCTATTTTTTTGTCTGAATAAAAATTCAAAATAGAAAGCAAGAGTAATTTCAGAGGGGCCTGGAGATGTGACTGATGAACAAAGAACATGTTATTTTAGAACCAGGAATGTCTACATTGTTCATTCTGGACCTTATTTTGAAATTGTCATATTTTTTAATTTTCGTGAAATTGGCCAAATTGCAAATTTCTGACCACGTTATTGGGTAGTTGAAATCGGTTAATGGGCAATTTCTTGTACTCAATCGATAGAAAAAATGGAGTTCTAAAGAAATAGCCATGAGTTTGGTCGACTGGAACAATGGAATTAGCCGAAAATAGGGCTCAAAGTGGGCGAAATTGCCGATTTGTAAATATCGCCGAGGTCGCTAACTTCGTGAGAGCATAATTCCATCAGTTTTCCATCAAATTTCGTTTTTTTGGTGTCATTACAATCAGGAAAAGATTCTCTATCATTTCGTAAGTTTTTTTTTTTTCTACGCCAGGAGATACCTCAGGATTGGGGGTTGTGATTACAATTTTCACTTTGCAAACATTCATTCCTTGATGTAACCCTGTTGCAATGAGTGCTGAAGGTGCACTGTGCACCCTTGATGTCTATAGCCACAAAAAACATAAAAGTGTGACATTAGAAACAAAACTAGAAGTTTTAAAGAGGTTTGATGATGAACAGTGAGGTGTGGTTTTGTTATGTTGTTTCGTTTAAAGTCTCGGTTTCCAAGAACCTGTCAGTGATATTAAGTGAGGACTTACTGTATATGATTGAGCTATTTTCCTTCATCAGTCTAAGGTTTAAAGAGGCAACCCCAAATGCTAGTGCTCATACATTTCAAATTCAAATACAATAGTTATTTGCTGTTTGGAGTGACATCTGTGTGCCTCTGCAAAGACAGTGATTATGTGTGAATGATGGTGAAAGTGTTTCTTTTTGGGTCACCCTGCCTCAGTGTGAGATGGCCAGCATGTTGAAAAAAAAATATATGTACACAAGTAATACAAATGGGTAATTTCACTCACATCATGTCTTCTCTATGTGTATTCCATAATTTTATATGAAGTGGGGGGCTAGTAACCCCTTCTCCTGTATGAATTCACAAATTTAAAAAGAAAAACTTAGTTTTTCTTCTTAAATAAGGGTGCCCTAAAAAGAAAAACTTGGTTTTTCTTGTTAAGTTACCCTACCTCAGTGGGATGCAGTCGGTTTATTGGAAAAAAAAATTATGACGTCAGGCTTATTTTTTCTAATTGTAAGTCAAATTTTGTGATCAAAAATATCAGGTTATTTCGATGATTTTTTTCAGGGCTTTTTATGTGATGCAAGTTTTCATTGTCTTAATACAGATCTTTACTAGATATTGTACGTGTAGAATATACATGTGCCCCATCATAAATTGTACAAGTAGCTGTAGCTAGCTCAATTCCTTTCAGGCCCAAGGAAGGATGCCATTGCAGCGCGAGAGTTCATCCTACGGATGTTTGTAGAATTAAATCCTGACCCTGAGAAGATAATCTATTCCCATTTCACATGCGCGACAGGTAAAGAGCATTACCCATGATCATGGCATGACCTCCCCGTCTTCACTGCGCATTTCCTAACAAATTTTCTGGGATTAAGTTGAATTTTGCCAGGTCATCCAACTAACTTATGCGCGAGTTTGAAACTCGGCACATAGTACATATCTTCTTAAGTCCTAGATCTTCTTGAATGGTTTGTAAACTTGGACTTAAGAAGTTGAAAAGGAAAGGTGATTGTTTTGTAGTAAACATATTTGCAAGACAAACACCTGTACTCATTCACATTTTTTATATATATATCTATCTATATATATATATATATATATATATATATATATATATATATATATATATATATATATATATATATATATATATATATATATATATATTCTGTTATAAACATTGTTCAAATGCAAGCTAATGTTTCATTTTTTTCTTTGCATGCTGCATATGGCTTTTCATCCCATGCATGTTGGATATTCCTGCATGTCTTTATGATGTGTTCCCTTATTGTTCTTCATGGATTCAATTTTATCAATACATCATTGTCTTTATTCTTATGGCTTAAATGTTTATCATATTGCTTTTAAAAAAAATGGAAAATTTATGAAATTAAAATTTACAATGGTAATTTCTATCATTGTAAATATAATGTGGTAAATCTCAAACACAATGCTTGCCCATATATTTTTTTTATGTTTAAATATATTATAACAATATTAAATCAATATGTCAAACAACTCTCATAATATCCTTCACTAAAATTTACTTACGTAAGTTTGTTTGTACAATATGCAGACACTGAAAATATCAAGCTAGTGTTCTGTGCTGTGAAAGACACTATCATGCAGAATGCTCTCAAAGAGTACAACCTTGCCTAATGTTATATCTACCTTCTTCCCTCTTTTCATCAACTTTTTCAAGGTGATTGTGTTTATCCTGACACAAGTTGCAATGCAGTAATTAATTTAAATTTATTGGTAATACTTTTGTCATTCTTCTGTGGAAGATTTGAGTTGTTTGACTTACAAGGATCAGAACTGTTCGGTTATTAAGGCATTAATTAGATAGTTATTTGTTGACATTGAAAATAAAGTAGGTGGGAAGTTATTAAAAGTAGAAATGAGTTTTTGAGAAAATTAAGTCTCAGTTTATGATATGTTGGAGATAAAGGGAGTGTTTTACAGTAAAGGTAGACCTTATACATGAATGTGGTTTTTAATGGAAAAGGTCATAAATGAAAGGAATGTTAGAATGTTGGGAGGTGCAGTCTTAATTAAAAGATAATGAAAATGGCATAAAGTGAGAGAGTAGTCACAGTTACTCTTTGTTGATAACATTACTTTGTGAGATTCAGAAGAGAAGTTGCAGAGGCTGATGGAGTAGTAGGGTGGTAATTGAAAGTAAATTAGAAAAGAGCAAGGCGATGAAAAGTAACATTGGTCTTGGAAATAAGAGATTAAATGTCATACTGGAGAAAGAGAGCATGGAGAAAGTGAATATGTTTATATATTTAGAGGTGTGTAGGCAAATGGGTCTATGATCAATGATGAATCATAGAATAGACACTGTAAAGAAAGTTAGGAGTCTTGAAATAAAAAGATCTCGGTGGTTGCCAATACTTTTGTATGGGTGTGAGGCATGGTCCTTAAATGTTGTAGTGAGGATGAAACTGGAGGCAGTGGAGATACCATGTTTGAGATCAGTGTGGTGTGAGTATCATGCAGAGAATAAGGTTGAAGAAATTATTAGATGGTTTGGGGATATGACAGTAAAAATTCAGAGAGCAAAGGAGAGGTTGTCAAAATGGCTTGATCTTCAGAAAGGATGGAGCAGGATAGGTTGACTAAGAGGCTATATAACTAGGATGGCTGGAAAATTATATGGAGGATGTCTTAGGAAGAGTTTGAGGAGGGGGTGAAGGAGATTTTGAGTGGTAGAGACTTGAGTATCCAGCAGGCATCTCTGAACATGTTGTATTTGACATGCTGATGGAGTGTTTGCAAGCTAACATTTGTGAAGGTATTTAGGGACATCATGTATCCAGACTTTTTCTGGAGGTGGAATGTACAGTGCCTGCACTCTAAAGGACAGTTATGGATTTTTGTCTTGGATGGTATTTGAATTGTTATGTATATATATCTGGTGATTGAGTTTTCTTTTTGAGTCACTCTGCATTGGTGAGAAACAGCTGATGTATATTGTATACATATATTCGAGATGCTATCAAAAAGTTTCTGTACTCTAATTTTTGTGTGCTTCCTGGGTGAAATATGGCAGAAGCATAATGCATGCTGTGCAGTACACTCTTTGTCAAGTAGCATGGCAAGTTTTAGTGAGGTAAGTTATTCCATTGAGGTTAGATGACCATTTTCTTGTAGTGTTGTTAGTGTCCCATTGTGATTTTTTGTGTAACAGAATGGCATCTTTTAAAGAAAGAACAGCATGTGTGTATGAAATTGTTTCAAGCTCAGTAAAACTGCTGGTGAAATTCAAAATGCTAAAGCCAGCATGTGGCAGCATAGCAATGCATTGGTCAAGCACAGTGTTTTGAATGGTTTTCTTGATTCAAAGCAGGATAAACGTCAGTTGAGGATGGTAAATACATAGGTCATTCATCAATATCAAAAAGTAAGGAAGGCTTTTCATGAAGAATGTCATCAGTGTCCAATACTTTAAAAGCACTGTGGGAATTTCTTATAGGTCATGTCAAAACATTTTCACTTAAAATTTGAACACTAGGTGAGTGGCTGAAAATTTTGTGTCCTGCTTGCTGACTCAAGACCAGAAAGACCATTGTTTTCTGACCAAAAACATGGTGGTCATCCCCCCACCCTCTCTACTTCCCAGATCTATCCCCCTGTGACTTCTTTCTCTTCCCAAAAATAAAAATGGCATTCAGGGGACAGTTTTTTAACAACATGGAGGAGATTCAGGCAGAATCATAGGCCTCGCTAGACGGCATTAAGAAAGGAGAGTTCCAGCAATGTTTTGAGAAGTGGCAGAGGCACTGGGATCAGTGCATAGCTTCCCAGGGAGAGTACTTTGAGGAAGACAACTTCAACTAGGTGATCAGGCAAACCTTTATTGGTCTTTTCATAGCAGTCCAGGAACTTTTTGATAGCACCTTGCACATCTCCACCGTTTCTTCAGAGTTCAGGCACTATCTTTCACACCTCCAGACTCAGGTTCGGCTAATCAGTGTCCTTCAGTTGCACTGTATATAAAATTGTTCTTAGACCAACGATAAAATGAGTATATAGGCCAAATTGCAGTTTTACCTCTTGTTTTGTGTTCAGATTTTATTTTTGTTATTCTTGTCATATTGGTAATAACCCTGGGGAGCTTATTAGGATTAGTTTAATAGGTTATGAACATTGAATTATTCATTGCATGTATAGAGCATTGTTTCTTATTTGTTTTTAATATATGTATAACACATCCATTGTACTCTACCTGACTGTCTTGGATAATTTGTAAGACTTGGTTCTTTGGCCCATAGCACATGTAGACATGCATGCATTGGTAATCACATTTACATATGCACATCCATGCATACATGTATGTGTGCATATTCATGTGATAGTGCAACCATTATTAACAAAGATTTGAGCCCAGTGTTATTGTGCCCTATCACATGGCCTCTTCAGCTGGAATAAACAGGAATGAGAAGCATCTCTAAGATGTGGAACCAGACATCCAATTGAGACATGATATCAAAGAGTGACCAGATTCCCAAGTGTTTTAAGGAGATTGCCACTGACTTGAATTAATTAATATGTTGAGATTTAAATGCCCATTTAACAAGTTGAAGTTCAGTTTGATGCAATAAGGTATGATTCAACAGTTCACTTCAGTTATCAGATTTAAACACTGGTTTGCAATTACCAAAGTACATTTTATGGTCATAGTCAAGCACATGACAGAACATAGCACCGTTTGCATACACACTTATTATTACCCACTTTTTTGCATCCGACCCTTATTTTAATCCACATAATCCTGAACTTATACATTAATATTCCCTCTTCTTCCATAACTGATCCTTCAACATTATTGCTACCCCTTCCTTAGCTCTAACTCTCTCAGATACTCCCGACTTAATCCCATTTATTTCTCCCCACTGAAACTCGCCTACACCCTTCAGCTTTGTTTCGTTTATAGTGATACAAAGCTGAAGCATATCTCGGCTAAATTCAGAGATGATAACTTCTTGGATAAAAATCAAGTTTCATTGTATTCTTTAAACAGATAAGCCAGGAGTGCTGGTGTGTGTGTTTTAAATATGCAAGGTAAATGTTACAAATGTCTGCTTACATTCACTGTAAACTAATCTATATTTGTTTTTAAACAAAATTGCTGCTACCGTATTCCCTAAGATAATTACGCAGTGGGAGCAAAAGTCAACCTGTGTTTCTTAATAGTTCATATTTCTGTAATAACCCTTTCTCCTGTGTAAATTGCTAAATTTAAAAAAAAAATAATTTTTCTTTTTAGGTTACCCAGCCTGGTGGAATATGGCTAGTTTGTTGAAAAAAAAAAACTGTAATATTTCCTTTATAATTTAGAAGGCCTCGTCAGAGACTGTGTTGAAAGGAGCTGTAATCATAGAACTATTAATAGATATAACAAATATTGAGGTATAGTAGGTTTGCCTATAAAAAGCATCACTAACCCTTTCACTGTCTTGTATGTAGATTTACATCACCTGACACTGGTGGTGCTTGTGTAAATCATGTTTTAAGCACATCTCTCTCAAAATATGTTATGATTGCAAATTTTGTTCTAGACATGAGAGAATGGGTTTGCAGTGAGTGTGCACAGTGTAAAAAAAAAAAAAAAAAAAAAAAAAGTCTTGCCCCACACAGTGCATGATAGGAAAAGCTAACCTCTGACATGTGTTTGGCCAAATAACAACTGTGAGGTCTTTTCTGGAGAGGTTTTTTAGTTTTATTGACTGTTTCTTGGTATGAATTGATAGAATGGAAGACGTATTAGTGAAATAGTAGTGATTTGGGTCAGTTTCAGACTGGAAATAGCTGGAAAATGGGCTTAAAGTGGTAGAGCTGTTCGATTTTGGGGGATTTTCTGAGGAATGTTAGGTTCCACTCTAGTTTGTTTTATGGGTTTTTACTAGATGTGCTTCAATTATTGGGACAGCCTAAACAATGACCAATCATTTTGGTTATATTTTATTATCTGAGAAATAAGTTAAAGCTTCCACATTTGTGTGATAATGGATTCAAAATGGAGGGAAAGTAATATGTAGGAGAGTCCTAGGGATGTGATTAATGACCAGAGGAAAGGTTGCTTTAGTGGCTGAAATGCCTGCAGTGTTTATTTTACTCTTTTTTTTTTTTTTTTTAAATTGAAATTTGTTGAATTATTGTGTAAAATTGGCCAGATTAATTAATTTTGTGTGCATTATAAGCTAGTTTTGATAGTTACGTGGGCATTTTTTTGTGTTTGGTCGATAGAAAGTAAGACATACCAATGAAATAAGTAGGAATTGGATCAAATAAACCATTGTAATTGGCTTAAAATAGGACTCAGAATGGTCAAGATTGCAGTTGTGTAAGTCATGCCTAGAATGCTACTTGTGCCTACATACTTTCATAAGTTTTCTATCAAATTTCACATTTTCATTGTCATTACCTTCAAAAAAATAGATTCTCTACTATTTCCAATTTTTTTTTTTTTCTAAATTGTAACACCATCAGCACTTTTAATTTTATGGTTCACAGCCATGAAAGGGAAATAAATGTTTATACACAGATGTCTGTAATTGCAAACTAGTGTTTATATATGATATTGATATAAAAAGTGGACTTGTTGTACCAATTCCATGTTGTACTCTAGTAAATCTGAAAGTCAGTGTAATTTCAACACAGTAATTTACCCTTGGATATGTGGTAATCTCCAAAAAATAAAGTTGTCATGTGACATGGTAATCATTCTTCGAATGGATGTCCAGTAACTGTCCCTTCTCATTCCAGCTGAAGAGGTCCTGTGATATGGTGTAATGCTACTGGGTTCAGATTTTTGTCAATAGTGGTTTTAACTATTATGTACTGTCGTATCATTGTAAAATTATTCAGATAAACATGTAAGTTGAAAGATAACTTTTACAAACTATTATATCCGGTATACACTTTACTTTCCTATGTATTTCGTACAGGTTCTCATTACTGTAGTGTTTCCTTTCCAATTTATGAATCTGGTTTGAGATCATGCAGTGTAGATGATTATTCCCAGAATGTCTAACAAATATAACTCCCTACATATGTACAGGCAGGCCTCGCTTAAACAGCAGGTTAGGTTCTGGGCTACTGCTCTAAGGCAAAAATCACTGTAAAGTGAAATATAGCCCTTTTTTTTTTTTTTTAACTATCAAATGCATATAAAAACCTGATAATGTTTACACTTCTGTATATTATGTGAGCAGTAGAATTAGGTTTAAAAAATGCATATACAGGATACATATTACTTACCTTAAAACCCCTTAAGTGTCAGTTCTGTAAAATTACGGCTTTGAAGCCAGTGTCAATCTTGTAATAAAATGCCAAAATTCTAGCAGCTTCAGATCTTACGAGACAAGGCGGGTAGGCCTACATATCAGAGAATGGGTCTGCGTGGTCACTGTGTGCAGTATTAAAAAATCCTGCAGCAAGCAGTGCATGATGAGAAAAAACTGCGACTGTGTTTTTGGTTTAAAACCGCAACTGTGCGGTGTATTTTTGTATGGTATTTATGGCTGTATGATAGAATGGAAGATATATTACAGAAATAGAGTTGATTTTGAATGGTTTATCGACAAGTAGCTTGAAACTGAGCTCAAAGTAGCGGGAATGTTAGATTTTTGACGATGTTCAGGAGTAAACAAAACATGTCACAGGTCCAGTACACGTCAACTGGTGGGTCTAATATGCATTCACAAATGCACTGATATTATTTATACAATTATTACAATATGAAGTAGTTTGAATAACAGTAAATCATCTGTTTTTTTGCGCGAGTAAAAATTCAAAATGAAAAGCAAGCGTATGTAAGATGGGCCTTTAGACGTGACTAATGAACAGAAAAAATATTATTTTAGTATCAGGAATGTCTGCATTGTTTATTCTGGCCCTATTTTAAAACTGGCCTCTCTTGAATTTTGTGTGAAATTGGCCAAATTAGTAATTTCTGATCACTATTTTGTGTAAATTAAAAGGACTCAAGTGCAACTAAAACATTGTCACAATAAAATGTCACATTAGTTGCACTTGTGTCCTTTAACCTAACACATTGTTGGTAATTCTACCAACATATATACTTTTTGTGTCGGTGAAATAGGTAAATGGTTGGTTTTTTGTAAAAAGAAGTCTAGTGAAATAGCTATGAGTTTGGTCGAGTGGAACAAAGGAATCAGTCCAAAATAGGGCTCAAAGTGGGTGTAATCGCCGATGCGTAAATATTGCAGAGACCGCTAACTTTGCAAGAGCGTAATTTCGTAAGTTTTCCATCAAATTTTGAACTTTAGGTTTCATTACCTTTGGAAAGAGATTATCTTTTCATGTTTTTTTTTTTTCCAACACTGTGAGCCAGTTTGCAAGCAGGGGTCTCGACACTCAAGGGTTAATATTCTGGTCCTTGGATTATAGTGAGTGGTAAATATATTTATTGTAGGAAGTCTAAATAAATGAAGAATAGGTATAATTAAAAACCACTGTATTAATGAAAGGCTATAAAATGAAGCTGTGTGAAGCAGGCCTGCCTATATAGTTTTACATACATTATACCAATGCACATACAGCATACACAATGTTTAAACATGTATGCACATGTACTCTCCAATTAGTTGAATATATGAACATACAAGTATGTGTGCTTCACATACATACATAAAGTATAAAAGCATTTACACATTATTTTTTTGATTTCACACCATACTTTCTTTGTTGCAGACACTGAGAACATAAGGTTCGTCTTCGCTGCTGTAAAAGATACGATCCTGCAGCTAAATCTAAAAGAATACAACCTGGTGTAACGATGAGCTATGCCCAGCTGGCTGAGTGTGTACACTAGGTGAAGTGACAGCATATCCCCTTCTCCAATAAGGGGCTGTCGGCTAAGGGTATCACTTCATCACCCTTACATGGACGTTATAACAAGTTCTGTAAACAAGGCAGTCACATTTGCATCTACAAAGTCATATTCAGTGTCCCAAGAAATAAAGGCTCTGTGCTTTTATTTTTTTGTTTATTTATACTTTTTTTATAACATTTCCAAAGATTGTGTGGGCCTTGATATTACTTCCAAGCCAAGCTATCCTTTTTGGGACAGCTTTAACTGTTTGCAAATAGCCTAATTAGGTGATGTTTTGATGCCATATGGCCTTGAAACTTTCAGATATGTAGTTCCAATTCATGTCATGTACGCCATTTCCAGTCTTAAGTTGCGTACAGTGTCTGTTAATCCAAAGTCTTACACACCTGGACGGGGTAAATGAATTAGTCCAATGCCATGACTAGTTCCATATGACTGTTAAAGTGCTGCCAGAATGGCTGCCCCTACCCTCGTCCTGTGCTCATTACCAACGCTGCCAACGAGCCTAGTGCTCACTGGTCGTAAAGGTGCTCCTTAAGCCCCAGTTCACATGTGTGGATGTGTGTGTTGATTAAGACACAGCCAGCTGCTGCTACATGTACATAACTTGGAGCTGATGCTAGTATGTATGCTGATGAACATCATAGGTGAACTGACACACTCCACAACTAACGAAGTACTGCTCCAACCAATTTTTCTTTCCTTTACAAGAAAGTTTGCTTGCCTTGCAGGTGATTGTTAGGATGTTTTGTGTTGGTGACTTTTGTATATTACACATAAAAACATTATGTGGTCTAACGTTCATCTTTAGTGTGTGATATTCTGTAGTTGATAATGAGTGGAGATATCCATTATGTATAGGCCTGCAAAGTTTCCTGGGGGTTAAAGAAGAAATTAGTGTTGGCTACCAAAACTTTATGCACCTCCAATGTTATGCATCTGAATGCAAAGTGTTCAGAGCACTGAAACCAACTCTGATGTAGCAGTCAAATACAGTGAGTCCTATGGCGTCCAAAGTGTGAAAAATACAGTACTGTACATGAGTATGAATGGATAGGACAAGAGAAAAGAGATTACAAAGTAGAATATCTGCAGTGACAAGAAATAAGTACTACAGTGCTCTGCAACTACTGCCCTGTTAATAAAATCTGAATAATTCAGATTTACTGTATTAATTGCTGCTGTACATTGGAACTGTGTCTATCCCTGCATGGGCATAAGTGCTTGTGATATGTTGGTGGTAGCAAACATGGCTTTTACATGTCTCATAAGGTAACCTTTCCTATCTGATGAAGGCCAAATCAGGTACTGACAATACCCACAAAGTGACACAGAAGTTAATAGGTGAGGTGCTACAGACTACAAGCTCTGAAATATCAACTGTTGCCTCGAAAAGTGCAATTCAAAGTTAGCTAACTCGGAGCTGAGACTTAAGACTCTTGTGGCTTATGCGAAAGTGAGCCTAGACCGGTATTTTTGAGTATCACTAGCCATTTACTGATAATCATGCTTGTATGTGACGTGTGTTCAATGCAACCTGGGCACAAGGGTGTGCCGGCAAATGTGTCCATTACTGTCTTCAATGATGGCATGTTAATTATTGATAAAAAGTGATGGTGGTGATTGTTGAATGATGGTGATTGTAGATGGAAGCACTAGTCAGTATGGGTGTGGGTGAACCCAGTTGCCCACTGCTCATGTTACTTGTATATATGTGTCTGTAATAATAACTATTAGGTGTATGGGTGCTGAGAAGGCTGGCAAAAACCTCAATGGATTGCCAGTGAAGAGAAGGTAGTGAGTGGGCACATGCAGAGAGTAAATGAAAAAGCCATGGACAAAAACTTTCAAAAAGCTTGGCACACCCTAGCAAAAGGGCTGTGTGCAAATTCTAGTCTCTTGTGCCATCAGGTGTTTCTTACTAGACGGGCCCATTCTGTTTTGGGCTGGTCTGAACCTGGCCATCGTGGCAGACAAACACGGATCAGCTGGTCAGGGAGAGAAAACCCATAAATGACAGCTGAGCAGAGCAGGCAAAGTTGTTCATGACGAAACTTTGTCTGCAGCGTAGACTTAGCTCAATTCCCAGCCATGTGAGGTACGATGAGATGTACGCATGGCCCGTGTGCTTCTGCTTACAGGTTCTGCCATGTTTGTTGGGCTGCTTGTATAATTAGTAGAGACTATTGTAATTACACACAGCCCTTGAAAAAGAGCCTTTACCTTCCAATCGTTTGTACACTTGTTGTTATATTCTATTAACTTCAGGTTGCATTTTGTCTATTGTTTGTAGTATGTACAGAACCAGTAAGGTATTATTTTTATTCATTATCATTACTTTTATGGACTGGAAAGAATGTGTTGACAAGTAATTATCAATGATGTGTATTCAAAAAGACTTGTACTAAGGTTTAAAGAAACTGAAAACCCCGTATGTACCAAAGTATAACTTGACTTTATTTTTGAAGTGGCCGATATGTTGCACGCGGCAGCAGTGGGCGGGAAGGCAACCACAATGCCACCCTACCTGCCACCTTGCCCTGGTTTATAGCTTTTAGTCTTGCCTCCCGCCTTGCCCGCCCTGGGTCTTCCCCTGGCCCTGGGGGGCATGGCGGCTTAGGCCCCAGGGCATCAGTGGCATGGGGGGGCCAAGGCCCCAGTCTCCCCCCTGAAGGACCCCGGCCCCTCCCTGGCCTGTTGTTATTGACGGGATGTCGCCATTTCTAGCCAAGAAATGGCTACAATTGACAACATCTTGCCTTGCCTTCTTCCTACTGCCTAACCATCACTCAGCGGTGACTGGTTGGACATAGGTGTGTGGGCAGAAGATGGCATAACCTTAAGGTCAACAAACCCACTTCTGCCTACACCACCGCCCGTCTTCCGCGTTGCTTCACCCACACCAACTCGGCTCACTACTATCTACTAAGCTTCAGATTAAAAGAATAAGGAGGGATTTGTGTTTTAAGAATAAATATTTATTGAAATGAAGAGTAATTCTTTTTCCTTTATACAAGCAAGTTTAAGTTTTATTAATGTTGATTTCGTTTGAGATTAGACATTAAGAAAAGTCATATTTTTGTCATGTCAGTGAACCAAGCCATGTTGAGACTAACTTTCTTAAAAAAAAAAAAAAAAAAAAAAAAAAATGCACTATATACAACATGTTGGACAACCTCTTATAATTGAAATTTTACATTAAGGAGTTGGCCTTGAATCAAACCTGATTACTCTATCTCCTCCATTCCCTAGGCACAATATTACTCGTGCGAGTTTAAAGTTTCCCAGCGAATATAATACACGTATTTGAAAAGATGACAACAAAAGCCTCAAGATCACCCTGTTAAAATCCCTTTCTAGACAGTTTCCTTCTACAAACTCAAAACTTTTCTTGGCTGCATTTTCCTAACTAAGATTCTAGTAGCAATCTTATCTACCAAAGCTATTGCACTACTTGAGTACATTTGGCAAAAGAAACACGGGGAATGCTTTGATGCTTGTGAAGGGCTGTTAAACTAAGGATTTGGAGTTACCCTTTGAAGTGACTGGTACCTCCCATTCCCTAAGCACACCATCCATTTTGTAGATTTAGACAAAAATTATTATGATCAAAAAGAAGCGCTAAGCCACAAGGGCTATACAGTGCTGCAGGGTAGGAAAGGAAGCAAGGGTATTGGGCGGCAGAAGGGGGTAGGGGCGATCAGTAGGTTACAGAAAACAGCAGGGCAGGGGATAGTGCAGGGTAGAGGGTAGCAAGAGATCGAGGTAGAAAGAGCTGAAGGTATCATCAGAGTTGCGAAGTAAGTCAGTTGTTGTCAAAAAGTCAATGAGAGAGTCTGGATGAAAGGTGGGTCCATCAGCGAGAAGGGAAGGTAAAGAGAGAGGAGTGGAGCGAAGACGACGACGGAGGTAAATTCTGCGTGCTCGTTGATAAAGTGGGCAGTCTAACAGAATGTGGCTGACCGATAATGGAACTTGTCAATTCTCACAGAGGAGCAGGGCGCCTCTCCATGAGATATCCATGAGTAAGACGAGTATGGCCAATGCGGAGACGGGAGAGAGTAGTCTCCCAACCTCGGCACTGGTGACAAGAAGACGGCCAGTAACCTATACTCGGTTTAATAGATTGAAGTTTGTTACCGAGTAGGGTAGACCAACGTTGTTGCCAACGGGTGTGAAGGTGGGTAGCTATTGCAGCAAAGTAGTCCGTAGATGGAACACCTCTATATGAAACTGGTAGGTCATATACTGCTGACCGCGCAACAGTGTCTGCCTGTTCATTGCCCTGTACGTCAACATGACCAGGGACCCAACAAAAAACATCTTTATGCTTGGTAGAGATGCGTAGCCAAAGTTGGATACGGAGGACTAAGGGGGGAGGTGTATAAAATTTCTGTATAGCCTGTAAAGCACTAAGGGAGTCTGAGACAACCACAAATGATGACACAGGCATAGATGCAATACAGATAAGTGCTGCAAGAATGGCATACAATTCAGCAGTAAAGATACTAGCCGAAGATAGTGAATGCCCTCGTACGACGCTGTCCGGAAACACTGCTGCGAATCCTACTCCGTCAGAAGACTTAAAGCCATCTGTGTACACTGCAATGGCATGAGAATGAGAGTGGAAGTGGTCAAGAAAGAGAGCGGAAAGAGAGCGGGAAGCTACCATAGATAGTTGGGCTTTCGAGCAAGGGAATGAGAATGAACAGACTCGAACAGCTGGAACTTCCCAGGGGGGTAGGGAAAAGTGGGATGCTACATGAACATAGAAAGGTGGAAATTGAAGAGAAGACGAGCGAATGTAGGCAAAGAGAGAAGGGACGGAGCAAACGGATGCCGAACAAATAAAGTATGTCTACTAATATCGGTGACCATTCTATAAATGGAAGGATTGCGGATTTCATGAGAACATACATAGTAGCGAAGGCAATGGGCATCATGGCGATCGGATAAGGATGGAACGTTCGCTTCTGCATAGAGGCTCTCAAAGGGGGAAGAGCGAAAAGCACCAAAGCATAAACGTAATCCTTGGTGATGAATAGGGTTGAGGCTAGATAGAGTAGCAGGAGAGGCAGCTGAATAGATCTGGTCACCATAATCAAGTTTTGATAAAATGAGGGTAGAATGTAGGCGAAGGAGAGTTCGACGGTCAGCTCCCCATGAAAGATGAGCAAGGGTTTTAAGAAGATTCAGCCGGCTGTGACAAGTTGTCTTCAAAAAGGTAATGTGAGGTTTCCAGGATGACCTACAGTCAAAGAGGAGGCCTAGAAACCTGACTGTATCACGTTTAGGGATACGGGTGCCATAGAGGTATAAAGGATAATTGGAGATGACAGAGCGTCTAATGAAAGTAATTTGGTGAGTTTTGGTACTGGAAAATTTAAACCCATGTGTGGTGGCCCAATTGGAAACACGGTCGACCGCATGCTGGAGAGAAACGGGAATGAGGTGACAGCGCCTACACAGGCAATAGCGAAGTCATCAACATAGAGTGATGACCAAATATTGGATGGAAGACTAGAGGCCAAATCATTTATAGCAAGGAGAAAAAGTGTTGTGCTCAGAACACATCCCTGTGGGACACCTTCAGCTTGGATAAAGTCCAGGGAGAGCACATTATTAACCCGAACACGGAAATGTCTGTCAGTTAAAAAGTTCTTAAGGAAGGGTGGTAGATTGCCTCGAAGGCCTAAGGAGTGGGCTTGGGCCAAAATATTATACCTCCAAGTTGTGTCATATGCCTTCTCAAGGTCAAAAAATATGGCAATAACTGAGTGGTTATTCGCAAAGGCATTACGAACATACGTATCCAAGCGTAGTAAGGGGTCTATGGTAGAACGACCCTTACGAAAGCCATATTGACAAGTGGAGAGACTGTTGTCTCTCTAAAAACCACGCTAAACATCTATTTACCAGGCGTTCCATCACTTTGCAAACTGCACTGGTAAGAGCAATGGGACAATAGTGGGAGGCTTCACGTCCCGTAGTACCCAGTTTGCAGAAAGGGAGAACAATGGCAGATTTCCACAGCTGTGGAAGAACTCCTTGTGACCAAAGAAGATTGAAAAGGCGTAATAGGACTGCAAGGGCTGAAAGTTGTAAATGTTGTAGGATACGAATGTGAATGTCGTCAGGCCCAGTTGCCGATGATCGGCAAGCTGAGAGTGTTGCCTCCAGTTCCTGAAGTGTAAAAGGCACATTATACTGTTCTTCTCTGAGAGAAGAAAAGTCCAAGGGTGCTAACTCTCTGGCAGACTTTGAGGAAAGAAACGAGGGGCATAGATGGAGCCCCTGAGAAATACGGACCAGATGATTGCCAATTTCATTGGCAACATTGCTGTATAGCCCTTGTGGCTTAGCGCTTCTTTTTTTTTATTATAATAATAATTGGCAACATCTAGTGGGTTTGCTATATCAACACCGGCAACCTGCAGAACAGGAGCCGGGTCAGGAGAACATTTACCACCCAGTTTTCGTACTTTTTTCCAGACTGCACTCATAGAGGAAGCAGAGGTGATGGTGGAGACATAATCTCGCCAGGAAGTTCATTTAGCGTCACAGATGACACGGGGAGCGATCGCACGCTTCTGCTTAAAATCAAGAAGTCTCTCCGTGGTTCTATTGTACCGGTACCTGCCCCATGCAGTGCGTTTCAAACGTACTGCACGAACACAAGCAGGAGACCAAGGCACGCATTTCTGAGAATGCCTGCCCGAAGTTTGGGGTATAGAATGAGAAGCTGCGGTTAAAATGGAGGACGAGAAGAGGTGTAAAAGCTCATCAATGGAGGATGAAGAAGGAACCTCACTAAAAACAGTTAGTTGTGAGTAAAGGTTCCAATTTGCCTGATCAAATTGCCAGCGTGGGTTACGAAGAGGTGGTGAATATGAAGGGGAAGTAAGAATGATTGGGAAATGATTGCTGTCATGTAAATCCGGGAGAACAGACCAGGTGAAGTCCAATGCGGCGGAGGAAGAGCAGACTGAGAGATGGATGCGAGAGAGAGTATGAGTCTGAGGATCAAAATGGGTGTGAGTACCTGTATTTAAAACATGGAGGGGGTGGGTAGCAAGAAAAGCCTCTAACTGAATGCCACGGGAATCACAGTGAGACCCCCCCCAGAGGAAATGATGGGCATTAAAATCGCCAAGTAACAGAAGTGGTGGCGGTAATGTCGAAACAAGAAAGGCAATATCCGGGATAGATAATGCCCGAGAAGGAGAGAGAAACAAAGAACAGAGTGTATACCACTTATGCAAGTGGATACGGGCTGCTGTGTAATGCAGAGAAGTACGAACAAATAGCTGATGGTATGGAATATCAGTGCGTAGACGAAGGGCACTTTCATTAAAGGTCCCATCAGGAAAAGGATCTGAAGAATACAATAAATTATAGCCTGAGATGGGATAGATAACGGCAGAGTGTAATTTTGGTTCCAGTAAGCATACACCAACGGGAAAACTGGGAGAGCAACATCTGAAGCTCACCCCGATTACCCCTGAGGCCGTGAACATTCCACTGTAAATAGGCCATGATTGGCAACGATAAAGATACCTGAAATCCACAGGTAAGGGCACCTACGGACTAGAAGGGTTAGGAAAGTCCACGCACGGTGGTAAAGAAAAACGTTCAAGTAGCGAAGGAACGGTGCGTTGTGAAGAAAGGAGTTGTGCAGATGGAGAAGAGGAAAGAGAAGGAACAGAGGGTGGATCAGTGTCCATTGATGGTTTGGTCTCTGCAATATATTCAGAGATTGCTTCAAGTGTTTCGGAGTTCAGAGACATCATATGGGAGACAATATTGGAGATGGAAGGAGGAGGAGTTTGAGTAAAGATCGGAGCTGTAATGGACTGTACCAAGGCAGGGGGGGGGGCAAAAGGGTGGAGGGAACTGGAAAAGTGTGGGAGGGGACAGAAGAGGCAGAAACCCGGGAGGTGGCAGAAGAGGAAGAAACTTGGGAGGGGACAGGGGAGGAAGGCACAGTACGAGGAGGAGGATGAACCTCCACACTTGTAACGGAGCCAGTGAAAGGGGAAGACCTAGGTACAGAGACCGGGAAGGGAAAATGTGGAGGTGAATGAAGGGAAGGAGGGGTTAAAGGAGATTTGTTGGACCTCTGAGAAGTAGAGGGACGATTGGGAGGAGGTGTCGTACGAGGTCTTGTCGATACCGGGGTTTGTGAGGGAGAACACGAAGAAGTGAGGACAGATTGAGGTGTTGAAGTAGGGGTGTCTGAGCCCAGGACAGCAAAAGAATTAGATACAGGAGTGACTATGGGACTGGCAACCGCAGAGGAGGCTGCAGAAGATGGGACCCCAGAAGTGGGGGGACGTTTTGAAACACGAGAATAAGAAACACAGGGTAGTCTCCCTTGGAGGCGGAGATGAGAAACTGCCATAGCATAAGGGAGACCTTCTGCCTCTTTGAGGCAACGAATTTCCCATTCATTTAAGTAGACCTGGCAACGGCGAGAGTACGGCAAGAGGGAGGTCGACTGCAAGATGTATTAGAATGGTCATTGGCACCACAGACTGGGCATTCAGCTATAGATCTGCAATATTTTGCTGGGTGGCCAAATCGCCAGCAATTCCTACACTGTTGCGGTGTAGGGATCACCTTCTGAACTTGTAACCAATGTCCTGCTACATAAACAGAGGATGGGAGTTCACGGCTGTCAAAAGTTAAACGAGCCACATTGCAAGGGTATCGTCTTCGCCAGCAGGCGGGAAGAACATAAGTGTCTACCTTGAGAATTGGGAGATCTTGGAGTTCCAGCTGTTTGAGAATGTCATTGCCACATGTCTGGAAATTCTGTTGGACTATGGTATGGGGCAGAATAACAGTACCACTACAAGAATTGAGGGAATGATGTTTTTCAATAGTGATAGGGATAGTATCGATATGTGAAAGAAGAGAAAGATCATGATGATGCACGTACCACTCTTAAGAGCATGAAAGGAAATATCTCTACCAACGTGGCATAGGAGCGCTTTGCCAATATTATGGTCAGAAAAATAGGCAGTAGAAGAAGTCGGTTGTAAAGTAAAGAATTTAGTCCGTTGTGTGGTCCGAAACTGAGTGTGGAGAGGGAGTGCATAACGTGTCGGTCTTTTCCGAGTAGAATGGGAAGGTAACGAAGTAGCATCATCTGGAGATTGTCGTTGGTGTTTAGAAGTGGGACCAGAGTCGGTCCAACGTGAGACGGGCTGGCGATTCAAAAATCGTCACACTATAGAGGGAGGCCGGAAGCATAGTCAAAGGAGAGCGGAGGTCAGATAAATAGGAGTCAGTGGAAGCCCCAGTACCTGAAGCGGGTGAGGAAACAGCACCAGCAAGAGGTACAGGGGCCTTGGGAGTGTCCAAAGAGTGACCAAAAGACGAGGCGAGGTCAGAACAGGGTGCAGTAACAATAAGGGGCCCGGGGGTAGTGGGGTCATGGATTTGGGACTCCTTGGTTAGGTTACTTCTTTCTTTTTGTTTCAAGAAAAAAAAGAAAGAAGAAAATAAAAATAAAAGAATAAAAAAAGGGGGGACTGGGGAGGGATAGTTCCTAGGAGGAATGAAAGGGCCAGAAATCTCCCTCAGCACCCAAGAGGACCTCAGCACCGCAAGTAGCACAGATGCAGCATGGAACCGTGCCATACCCTACCCTTCATGCCAGTAAACCAGCAATCCGGGATAGCAACCTCACATCTGACGAGCTACCTTGGTGGACAAAAGAGAGGGCGGCCGGATATCCGCCACAAAGCATACCTCCTTCGGCCACCACCCCCAGAATCCGAAAGGTGGCTTCCAGAGATACACCCATCGCCCGAAAGACACCCAAAGCCACCCTCCGGGATACCGGAGAGGGATCCGGACATCCTCAGGCGATCCAGATCCCACGGCAAACTACGCCACCACCAAGAACCTCAACGGAATGGGATGAACCCCAGTACCCTTCCCCCTACCTATGAACTAGTGTGCCTGTGGGAAAAATCCCAAAGGCCAAAAAGAGGAAGGGCAAAGGGAGGGGTGGGGAGGAGGAGGAGGAAAGGAAAAAGGGGAGGATGGGATAGGGAAGGGGGGATTGGGGGGTAATTAGGTTTGGTCTGAGGAAGGAGACCAACAGGTCTAATTCCTCAGATCAAGAGCCTCTTCACCGCGCCAAGGAGCCCCCCTTGAAGAGGATTTAGACGAAAAGAAATTTATTGGTTTAAGGTTCTTTGTAAATACAGTTTAATTTACTTTCAAATTTTTTGTGGTATTTGTTGCTACCTCAGCAATCTACACTAGAAGTTGCTACTCTTTAATGACATCTCTTGGTTTTTTACCACATGTTGCTCGTATGTCTTTTGAGTAAGACTGTTGTGCATTATGATAATTTTACTGCTATTAAGTCAACTTTCAGTCTTAGTCTTGCCCTTCAAGGGGGTGCCTTGATGCTGGTGAAAGGCTCTTGATCTAGAGTATTAGAGGTACCCTCCCTTTTCTTGGATCAAACCTGATTATTCCTAGACTTTCTATTCTCCAAGTGCTGTATAACCCTGTTGTGATAGAAACACAGGCCTTATCTCTAGGCTTTATTGAACATATAATCTTCATAGTACTTCTGCAACAACAAAATATAATGACTAGTACATCTAATAACGGCTTCTACAGGGATGGTGATGTCTTGCATATGTCAAGAGAAAAGTTATAACTACAGGCCACATATTTAAACTCACCATGTAATCTGCATCACTAATATATGGATAGAAGAGAAGAGAATCACACACCATGTGTTGGCGCCCATGACACACACCAAACTGTTGTTGTTAAGGGCCCCGAGAGGTGGTGCAGTATTATCCTGCTGCTGCTCCCCACAGGAGCAGTATCACTACAATCTCCCCCTTCTAAAATATCAGAGACAGTAATCTCCCAAACTGTTAGGTGGGCGAAGTACACGTCCCGACCTTCATAGCCCTTGAGCCTCTTCACCAGGTTCAATATTTTCCAGCAGGGTTTGACTAACTGCTGGAGCAGAATCCTCAATTTCCATAGGGGTAGTCTCAAGGGGCTTTCCAGGAGAAAACGAAGCATCTTTCACATCTATTGGTGTATCTTGAGATTCCACACTAGTGGGGATTTCAACTGGGGCTAAATGTCTTGTAGATACTGTAGTCTCTTCACCATTTTGGTAGCGAATGTGGGCATAATGTGGATTTGCTTGCAGGAGCTCTACCTCTTCCACTAAAGGATCTGTCTTGTTCATCCTACGGTGACTCTTCAGGAGAACGGGTCCAGGATGACATAACCAAGTGGGCATGGAGGCTCCCGTAGAGGAACGACGTGAATAGTTGAGGAGTCTTTCATGAGGGGTTGCATTAGTAGATGTGCACAGCAATGATCTAATAGAGTGAAGAGCATCAGGTAGGACAGTTTGCCAGTGTTGAACAGGTAGATTGCGCGACTTCAATGTCATTGTAACTGCCTTCCATATAGTACCATTGAACCGCTCCACTTGACTATTGCCTTGAGGGCTGTATCTTGTTGTTCTGCTGCAGGCAATACCTTTGCTAGCCAAAAACTCCTGAAGTTCGTTACTCATGAACGAGGATCCCCTGTCTGAATGGATATAAGCTGGCATACCAAAAATAGAGAACAACTGTGAAAGACAACTAACAACAGTTGAAGCAGTCATATTTGCACAGGGGAATACAAAGGGAAACCTTGAATATTCATCTACTATGTTAAGGAAATACCTATTCTGATTTGTGCTTGGTAGAGGTCCTTTGAAATCTATATTCAGTCTCTCGAAAGGCTGGGTGGATTTTATGAGATGAGTCTTCTCTGGCTGATGAAAGTTTGGCTTGCACTCTGCACATGCTCTGATCACTTGTCGCACATCTTCCACTGAGTAGGGCATGTTCTTTGATTTGACAAAATGGTAAAGGCGTGTAACTCCTGGGTGACACAAAGCCTTGTGGAGCGCTGAGAGTGATTGCAAATCATGACATGCTGCTCCACAGTGGGACCTAGAGAATGCATCAGGCGAGATGTTCTCTTGACCCGGTCGGTACAGAATATCAAAGTCATAACACGATAGTTCCATCCTCCAGCATAATATCTTGTCATTCTTTATCCTACTTTTGTGCTTCTTGTCGAACATATACATCACGGACCGTTAGTCAGTCCTTATGGTGAAATGTCTACCAGTTAAATAATGCCTCCAGTGGCGAACTGCTTCTATGATGGCCTGGGCTTCCTTTTCTACAGCAGCGTAACATTTATCTGTTCCTTGAAAAGTTCTCGAAAAGAAGGCTACTGGTCGTCCTGCCTGAGATAAGACTGCAGCAATGGCAATGTCAGATGCATCCATTTCCACTTCGAATGGTAGGGACTCATCAATGGCTTGAACTACTGAGTTTTCAATGTCCTGTTTGAGAGTATGGAAAGCGGCTTCTGCTTCCTTTGTCACAGGAAATGTGATAGCACTCAATGGGCGGACTTTACTTGAATAGTTGTAGATCCATTGTGAGTAATAAGCAAAGAGACCAAGAGTTCTTCGGAGTGACTTTTTGTCTTGAGGCATTGGAAGTTCCCGTAGAGGTCGTAGTCGTTCAGGGTCTGGGAATATTGAACCTCCTTCCACTACATAACCAAGGATGCTAAGCCTTTTAGTTGAAAAAGTGCACTTTTCCTCATTGTAACTGATATTTTCTTCTTGTCGGCTTCCAAAAACTTATCAAGGTTTGCATTATGTTCCTCCTGGGTCTTGCCACAAATGGTAACATTATCTAAATACACGTAAGTTCCCATGAGTTGCTCTTCCTGAATGAGTGAATCCATAATTCGTTGGAAGCAGGCTACCCCATTGGTGACTCCAAAAGGGACTCTGGTAAACTGATACAGGCTATCACTAGCCTGAAACGCTGTGTATGGTTTATCTTCATTCCTTATAGGGACTTGATGATAGGCACTCTGTAGATCAATTGTGCTAAACACATAGTACTGAGCAATTTTGTTCACTGTATCATCAATTCGAGGTAGAGGGTACCCATCAAGAAGTGTAAATTTGTTGATTGTCTCAGAGTAATCGATAGCCAGTCTCCGTTTCCTATAATCATCTTTAACAACAACAGCCTGTGCACGCCAAGGGGAATTACTCGGTTCTATAATACCCTCCTTCAGCGGCCTCTGAGTTTCTTTCTCAATGAACATCCGATCCTCATAAGAATAGCGGCGTGACTTAGCTGATATAGGATGGCAATCTGTGGTAAGATTTGCAAACAGCTTTGGTGGGTCTACCCTTAAAGTGCTAAGTCCACAGACAACAAGAGGAGGCAGTTCACCTCCATATGTTAAGGTGACACTACCATGCAGCTTCTGAAAGTCCTGACCAAGGATAACATCAGAGCACAGTTGTGGCAGAATAGCTAAATGTACATCTTGATAATCCTTTCCATTAACTCTAAGATTTACCTTACAAAACCCTAAGGTCTGAATAGAGAGAGATGTTGATGCCATGGATACGGTACCTGATGAGTGATGTACAGTCAAGGAGTGGCGTTTAACTAAGTCAAGGTTGATGAAACTCTCTGAGCTTCCACTATCAATAAGACCATCTACTTCTGTTCCTTTGATGAATACTTTCACAACTGCCTTTGACAGTGAATTTGGAGTAGCCGCAGAAGTCACTGTTGCTAGAGTCGCATGATCACTAGAATGTGTGAAGGCCCTAGCTCTTGTTGATGCATTAGCACGACATACTTTAGCAAAGTGACCTTTCTTGTGGCATTTATGGCACATTGCTTCACGAGCAGGACACTTTGGACGTGGATGTCTTGAAAAAACACAAAAGAAACACACCATACCTGCTGCTGCTGTCACTGAGGCAGGTTCCACAGTAACTTCATTGCAAGAGTCTTGGTCAGGAATTGCAGCACTTACCACTCGAGAAGGCTGAGTGGTACTGTATACTTCAGAATTCTTCTGGGCTGAATCTAGAGCTCTTGCCTGGTCAAAGGCAGCGGCTAAGTCGAGAGTTTTATTCTCCAATAAACGCTGCCTTATTATTGGTGATTGCAGGCCACTGATAAAAGCATCCCTGATGGACTCTTCACAATACTGAGCAGCTGTCACTGCTTGGAAGTGACAGTCCTTACCTAAAATTTTCAGTGCTTGAAGGTATTCCTCTAAGGATTCCTCAATCTGCTGGTGGCGAGTTGCAAGGCGTTGGCGTGCAAAGATTTCATTTGTAGGTTTAATATACTGAGACTTGAGGGTTTTGATAGCATCTTCATAGGTATTACACTCAGAAATAGCCTCACATATCTTAGGTGACAAAAAAAAATTGATGAGCAGACTTAGTCTATCTAGATCTTCTTTAGGAAGGGCTCCCAAGAAGTTTTCGAAAGTCTTAAACCAGTGCTTCCATTCCTGAGCAGCCGTTGATAAGCTGGGGTCACAGTCAAGCCTCTCAGGTTTCAGTAAACGCTCCATGTTGTGATGTAGTCTAGCGCAGGATCACCACCAGGTAGCCCAGGATTCTATGTTCAATAAATTGTTGTGATAGAAACACAGGCCTTATCTCTAGGCTTTATTGAACATAGAATCTTCATAGTACTTCTGCAACAACAAAATATAATGACTAGTACATCTAATAACGGCTTCTACAGGGATGATGATGTCTTGCATATGTCAAGAGAAAAGTTATAACTACAGGCCACATTTTTAAACTCACCATGTAATCTGCATCACTAATATATGGATAGAAGAGAAGAGAATCACACACCATGTGTTGGCGCCCATGACACACACCAAACTGTTGTTGTTGTTAAGGGCCCCGAGAGGTGGTGCAGTATTATCCTGCTACTGCTCCCCACAGGAACAGTATCACTACAAACCCTTATGAGTTCAGCTCTTTTACTTTAATATACGTAATTATACGATAGATGCAAGATGGAGTAAAGTTATTTTAAATGAAGTCAATACAATTTACTAGTCTTGGAACAATCTTCAATGCTGGACACCTGGAAGAGCACACACAAGTGACTTACCAAACCAACCACACCCCGGCTGGAATTGAACCTGAGGTCAGAGAGTCTCAAAACTCCAGCCCGTCGCGTTAGCCACTAGACCAGCTAGCCACAATAAGATTCGTCCAACTAGGTATATTTCTACACCATAGGAAGGTTAGCACAGGCACCACTGTGACCACAAATGCAAGTTTTTACAGACGAATCTCCAGCTAGCGTGGCCGTGACGAACTCTAGTTCAAGTCCCTTCACTGCCATCAACATGACTCACGAAATCGTAATGACACGATTGCAAACAAACCACACCCGGGGTGTGGGGTGTGGTCACAGACCGGGCCGCGGGGGCGTTGACCCCCGGAACTCTCTCCAGGTAGAGTTCATCATGGCCACACTAGCTGGAGATTCGTCTGTAAAAACTTGCATTTGTGGTCACAGTGGTGCCTGTGCTAACCTTCCTATGGTGTAGAAATATACCTAGTTGGACGAATCTTATTGTGGCTAGCTGGTCTAGCGGCTAATGCGATGGGCTGGAGTTTTGAGACTCTCTGACCGCGGGTTCAATCCCAGCCGGGGTGTGGTTTGTTTGCAATCGTGTCATTACGATTTCGTGAGTCATGTTGATGGCAGTGAAGGGACTCGAGCTAGAGTTCGTCACGGCCATGCTAGCTGGAGATTCGTCTGTAAAAACTTGCATTTGTGGTCACAGTGGTGCCTGTGCTAACCTTCCTATGGTGTAAAAATATACCTAGTTGGACGAATCTTATTGTGGCTAGCTGGTCTAGTGGCTAACGCGACGGGCTGGAGTTTTGAGACTCTCTGACCGCGGGTTCAATCCCGGCCGGGGTGTGGTTTGTTTGCAATCGTGTCATTACGATTTTGTGAGTCAGACCAGTGACTTGTCCAGCTAGTGAATTTTTTAAATACAACAAGTATTTCACATCATATATGTGAAATACTTGTTGTTGTTGTTATACAATACACATCTAACACCGTGACGTGCTGTGGGGTGGACTGGGTAAAGTACAATTAGTGTCACACTCCTCATTAAACTTCGACAATGGCAGATGGGAGTTCAAGAGAGTCTGGTTCAGTGTTAACAAAATTAAAACGATCAGTAGCGGCATACAAAGGGCATCTGAACAGAACACGTAACAGGTGCAAGGCTACTTGCCAACGCAGTAACGTAGACTGCGATGATTTGCAAGACTGCTTGAAGAGTTTGGGGGAAAAATGGGAAGCCTATGAACAAGCATTCTCAGCATATGAGCTACAGGCTATTGAGGATAATGAATCCCAGGGTAGTCTTCAGCAGGCTCTGGACGAATTCACTAAGGATGATGTAGATTGTCATCAGGAGATGAATATGTACAAAGATAAGTTAAGTACATTAAAGGCTAGTATTCCAAGGGTGATGTTGAACACCGCAGGTACCCCAAACAGCCACACACCTGTCAATATGTTGCCCAGGTTGCCCCAGTTGAATTTACCGACATTTGATGGAACCCTAACTGAGTACATTGCTTTCTGGGATCAGTTTAAAGCCCAGACAGATGACAGGAACGATTTGTCAGATGCCGTCAAATTGCAGTATTTGCGGTCGCAGCTCAAGGGTAAAGCCTTAGACCTGGTCCGGCACTACCAGATTACTGACACTAATTACCAACATGCCAAAGACCAATTAGAAGACATGTTTGGCAACACTGAGGAGATAAAGATAGCTATACTTTATCGGTTGTTGGATCTAGAGGCTTGCCGACATGACCGTCAAAGCCTAGAGAAGTTCTGTATTGAAGTTATGAGCTTGACAAATAGTTTCAGAGATTTGCATTATGAGGATGATTCAGAATGGGTCCTTAGCCAGGTGATTCAGAGGAAACTGGCTAGCACTACAGTGCATGAGTTGCACTTAAAATATCGGACAAATAGGTTCACGATAAAACAAATTATTGAAGGGTTAGGGGATCTCATATCTCACCTGAGCGTAGGTCAGGGGGAGAAATTACCTACCAAGGAGAAGTCGGTCAACTTCCCCAGACATTCGAGAGATAGACCTAAACCACCTCCTACTAGGGTCGGCACGTATTATGCCCAGGGCGAGTCCTCCACCCACAGGGCCAAGGGAGAAGCCACTAAAGCGGCCAGTAAGAGACAGTGCGTGTTTTGTGAAGAAGAACACGCTAGTTCAGGGTGTCCGAGCTTCACCACCTATAACAAAAGGGTTCGGCGACTAAGGGAGTTGAGACTTTGTTTCAAGTGTTGTGGAGAACATTTTGCCAGGGACTGTAGCGCCCAACTCAATAAGTGTCGGGGCTGCCGGAAAGGTAGGCACCACAGTGCACTGTGTCCTAATGACACCGGATCACCACAAGCTAAGGAGAGCAAACCGCAAGAAAGGGCGGAGAGCAAGGACGAGTCGGAAGCAGTGATGAGTGTGGTGAGTGCGGCACCGGGAATTTGTTCTGGGGAGCAGTTTCAAGGTTCGGTGGCCTTGCCCACCATAATGGCGGTGGTTACGAATGGGAAGAAGTCTGAAATGACCCGTTTGTTCTTCGACAGTGGGGCACAGAGATCCTTCATAACAGAGAGTCTAGCAATTATGTTGAAGCTGAAGACAGGTGGTAATGTTGACATGAAGGTGGAAGGGTTTGGTGGGGAAGTCCCACGCAGGTCTTATTCAGTAGTCAATGTGATGGTCAGGTTAGCCGGGCATCGACGGGAAATTTCAGCCTTGATAGTGAAGAAGCTGCCCAATATCATTACCACTAAGGGACTGGCCACAGCAGTCAAACATTTGAGGGAGTTAGGTGTGAAGCTAGCAGAACCAGACATTGCTACAGACAACGTTAGTAATGTGGGAATCTTGGTAGGAGGAGATTACATAGATGAGTTCGTGTCTACGAGAAGGGTTATCAAGGAGGGTGTTGGCCTGTACAGGACTCCAGCGGGGTACATCGTAGGAGGCAGGGTACCAGCTCATTTCCCTGCAACCCCGGGAAAGGAGGGCTCCGGTATTACAGCGACTGAGGCTGTACTGGTGATGCGGATTGGGGTGCACGAAGGTCTGTCAGAGACGCAAGTTGGCACATCCGACAGTGAGCCAGCCCATAAACTATGGGACCTGGATGTAGTAGGGATTAAGGGTGACCAGCCGCCCCCCGAACACGAAGAGATGTATCGAGATTACTTGAACCATGTGCAGTTCAGGGACGGGCAGTACTGGGTGCGACTCCCATGGAAGCCAGGACACCCAACGCTGCCCACTAATTTCAAGAAGGCACGGGGTCAGTTGAATTCATTGGTGAACAGCCTGACCAAGAAGGGTCTGGTGGGGAAATATGATGATATTATTAAGGAACAGCTGGCCCTTGGGTTCATTGAGAAAGTGTCCAATGCCAGCCCTGGGAAAAACACCCATTATCTTCCACACATGGCAGTCACCAAGGAGTCAGTAACCACTCCCATCAGAGTAGTCTTCAACTGCAGCTCGCAGGTGAGTCCCCGAGAGCCATCGTTGAACGACTGTCTGCTCACAGGGCCCTCCCTGACGCAGAAATTAGCAGATGTGTTGTTGAGATTCAGGACAGAACAGTATGCCTATGCGGCAGACATTAGCAAAGCCTTCCTACGTATTGGGTTGCAGCCACAAGACAGGGACTACACAAGGTTCTTGTGGTTGACTGACAGGGAGGTGCCCAAGCAAGGGTATGATACCTACAGATTCAGGGCAGTGTTGTTTGGTGCCACTAGTTCACCATTCTTATTACAGGCTACCATAGACTACCACCTTGTGAACTGTAACAGCCCGCTTAAAGAATTACTGAAGACCCTATTTTATGTAGACAACATGCAAGGTACCACCTCAGATGAAAGGCTGTTGATGGACATTTACCAAGAGTCTAATCAGGAGATGCTCTCGGCTAATATGCCATTGAGAGAATGGGTGACAAACAATCCAACGTTGCGGGGCACGGTGGAACGTGACTATGCTGGCTACTCAGTACCTGAGGTAACATCGGTGTTGGGATTGGAGTGGGAAATCAAGTAAGACAGACTTAGGCTAAAGAGGAAACCTGATGGGGAAAAGAAGCTGACCAGGAGGTCTTTGCTGAGCAAAGTGCAGACTGCCTTCGATCCTTTGGGTTTGTTGACACCCATCACCATTCGAGGGAGGATGCTAGTGCAACAGACCTGGGAGCTGAACCTAGGTTGGGACGACCCACTGCCAGAAACAGTCTGCCAGGAGTGGGATCTGGTTAGCAAAGATCTAACGAAATTGCATGAGTTCACATTCCCCAGGTCCATCGGGTGCACCGGGCGGGATTATGACTTGCACGTCTTCTGTGATGCCTCCTCCCGGGCCTATGGGGCAGTAGCGTATTTGGTGGCCGGGGACCAAGTCAATCTGGTCACCAGTCGTGCGCGGGTGACACCCCTGAAGGATTGCTCGATCCCAAAGCTAGAGCTCACGGCGCTGTTGCTGGGAGCAAGACTGGGGAAGTACGTAGAGGAGGTGTTGAGTAATCTGAGGGTGACACATACCTATGTATGGACAGACTTGGAGGTGGCCTTACAGTGGGTCCAGAACGACAGGTCTAAGCTCCCCTATGTCAGGAATCGGGTAAAGGAGATACGGGAACTACAGTCAACGTCAACAATTCTGTATGTGCCTACAGATCAAAACCCAGCGGACCTGATAAGCCGAGGGGTGACACACAAAAAGCTGAGTAAAAGCGAGATTTGGTTCAAAGGCCCAGACTGGTTACCGGCAAGGGATTGCTGGCCGGAGCACAAATTCGGGGAGACAACCAGCAGCATAGTACACTTTGTGGGGGAACCCGACACTGAACTATTTGACCCCAGGCGCTACTCCTCTTGGAGGAAACTTATAGGAGTCACGGAAATGATATTTTGATTTGTGAGGAAGCTGCATGACAAGGTATGCCAAGGTCGACAGTTGTCTCTCGTGGGTCCCAGAGAATATTGGATAAGGCAGTACCAAAGGGAGAGGTTTCCAGGAGTGCTGGAAGTACTGGCGACCAGGCAGCAGGTTATGGCGTCAGGACGCGTGTCCAACGACAACTCAGGGAACAGTAAATTGGTTCACTCATTGGGATTGTTCCTAGATCATGCAGGGCTAATAAGATGCAGGGGAAGAATACAAAACTCTGAGCTCAGCTATGGGGCCAAACATCCCGTGCTACTTGGAAAGGAGGGATGGGCGTCAGAGCTATTGATACAAGATGCCCATCAGAGGACCTTACATGGGGGGTTTGGAGATACCCTCACCTGCCTACGTCAGAATTACTGGGTACTGAAGGGTCGAGCTGCCGTCAAAAGGGTGCTAAAGAGTTGCATGGTCTGCCGGCGGTACAATGGGAGGACTCTACCATACCCAGGTCCACCACCGCTGCCTCAGGAGTGGGTACATAGTGACAGGCCCTTTGAGACTGTGGGAATAGACTATACTGGGGCTATCACATTGAAGAACCCAGGAGACGATAGGATGGGCCCTCAGAAAGTATATGTCTGCCTGTTTAGTTGTGCCACTACTCGAGCTGTGCATTTGGAGTTGGCAGAAGATATGTCAACAGAGACTTTCGTGAAGTTGTTCAGGAGGTTTACAGCCAGATTCTCGTGCCCGCGATTGATTATCTCGGACAATGGCACAAGCTTTAGGGTGGCCAATAAAGTTTTCAGGAATCTTAGGGACAACAGAGAAGTACGAGAACACCTGAAGAGAATAGAGTGCGAGTGGAGGTTTATAGCTCCCAGGGCGCCTTGGCAAGGGGGATTCTATGAACACATGGTGGACACAGTCAAAAGGTGCATTCGGAAGGTCTTGCACGGCAGGAGAGTGAGCTTTGATGAACTGAGGACAGTGTTAGTTGAGATAGAGGCAAGAGTCAATAACAGGCCTCTGACCTACGTACAAAATGGGCTTGACGAGCAAGAAGCTCTCACCCCCAATCACATGCTGTTTGGAAGGAGGATTGAGCCCTTCCCCACAATTTTGAGTCAGTCTTCCAAGGAGCTGGATTATTATAGGCCAGATGGTCCCCCCATCAATGAAGAGCTGCACAGGAGTCACAACAGACTGGTGAACATCCTGGACAAATGGAACCAGGTGTGGCGCAGGGATTACTTGACAACCTTGCAGGAACATTTCTATGGTGCCGACCCCGAGGCAAATAAGATGATGCTAAGTGAAGGGGACCTGGTGCTAGTAGAATCTGAGGCGCCCAGGGCATACTGGCCTCTTGGCCTGGTAGTGTCGACCCACCCAGACAAAGCTGGGCGGTTGAGAATGGTGAAGGTGAGAATGAATGGTGTCGAGACTATAAGACCCATCAACAGGCTTTTACCTCTTGAGGTCCACACGGTGGGACCGGGACATGAGAAATTAGACCAGAGGCTGACCGAGCTGAGCGGCCGGATGGCCCGTCGAACGGCGCTCAAGTCCAGGGCCCACTGGGAGGGCCTGCGGGAGGCAGACTTGATCTAGACTTAGCGCCTACCTTCGCCGGCGGGAGGATGTGGAAATTTATTTGGTCCCTAAAGTTCCACAGGACAGATCCAGCATGGCCGTAATAGTATGGCTGAGCTGGCGGGCCCTTAAACCCTCCCAAACAAACAGCATTCTCTCTATTTGGCGTGGATTGTTGGTAGGCATTTATTTAATTTATAGATTTACCCTTCAGGGAAGGAGTAGGTAGTTTTACTGTTAGTACACTAATATTAGGTTTACTAAGGCAACTGTAGATAATAATAATGTAGACCTAAGACCTTAACATAGGTAGTAATAGGCCGATAATGTAGGCAAACACTAGGTTAAGTTAGCTAGGGAGAACTGGCAGCCCT
Source organism: Cherax quadricarinatus (assembly GCF_038502225.1). Lineage (NCBI taxonomy): Eukaryota > Metazoa > Arthropoda > Malacostraca > Decapoda > Parastacidae > Cherax > Cherax quadricarinatus. The sequence goes on along the minus strand of NC_091300.1, from coordinate 23,111,197 downwards.
AGCTTGAATGACGAGGCGCGGGTCTCAAAGACACAATAGCGTCCTTCTTAAGACAGACACCAACTGGACAAGATGTGCCGTGATCAGCAGACGGCGCCCCCCGCGTGTCTTCACATTTGAGACCTGGGGAAATCTGGTAGAGGCACCTCGATGTACTGTAGATGACCTCCGTCAGGCCCATACAGTAAGACAAGACCTCCACTTTATCTCGTAGATTTCTGGCCAGTGTCTGGGGAGATTGTGAGTGAGTTTTATCTGTGGGCCCGGTGTGCAACAGGCAGTGCATGCCCAGTAAGTACCAGTGTCTCAAGGCAGTCTGGAAGCTAGTGTCTGTGTCTGCATAGTTATACTAGGGGATACATACCCTCTTGGATATAGGCATTTCTGAGGTGCAGGCAGGACACTAATAACGATTGAATATTGCAGGAATTAAGGCTCCCGGTTGCACGTGGTTTCTGAGGGGAAGTCCAGATGGGCTAAGGCTAAGCTTAGGGAAGTTGAAGATCAGGATGTATGCTGCAACACCAAGTAAGTTAGTCCTTTATACGTGCATGCAGGCGAGTTTCTTGCAACACCAATCATTTGTGAAAATCTGTCCTATAAGCCACTTGTGAGGCTGAGGTACCCACCTCAGAGCTCGGTGTCAACAGAGTTTGCCAGGGCAGGTGACTCACTTGGAGGCAGTCCACACAAATTTTCACAGGATTATTGAGATTAACACTGTACTCGGTATTAGAATGTTGAGAAACGAACCAGACACTGTCACAATGAA